>NC_135301.1:2602500-2756954 GCF_051311805.1 Agelaius phoeniceus | reverse complement strand
TAATAATCCAAAAAAAATCCCCATAAATCCTTAAAAATCCCCTAAAACTCCCCCCAAAAAATCACCAAAAAATCTCTAAAAATTCCCCCAAAAATCCCAAAAAATCCCCAAAAAATCCCCAAAAATCCCCTAAAACTTCCCCTAAAAATCCCTAAAAAATCCCCTAAAAAAAACCCAAAAAATCCCTAAAAAATCCCCCCAAAAATCCCCAAAAATCCTTAAAGAATCCCCAAAAAATCCCTAAAAAATCCCCCAAAATTCCCTTAAAAATCCCTAAAAAATCCCCCAAAAAATCCACAAAAATCCCTTAAAAATCCCCTAAAACTTCCCCAAAAAGTCCCTAAAAAATCCCCTAAAATGTCCCCCAAAAAATCCCTAAAAAATCCCCCAAAAATCCCTAAAAAATCCCCTCAAAAATCCCATTTAAAATCCCCCCAAAAATCCCATTTAAAATCCCCTAAAAATCCCTAAAAAATCCCCCCAAAATTCCCCAAAAATCCCTAAAAAATCCCCAAATAATCCCCTAAAAATCCCCCAAAAATCCCCAAAAAATTCCCTTAAAAATCCCTAAAAAATTCCCAAAAAATCCATAAAAAGTCCATTAAAAATCCCAAATAATCCCCCAAAAATTCCCCATAAATCCCTAAAAAATCCCCTAAAAATCCCCCAAAAAAACCCCAAAAATCCCCTAAAAATCCCCTAAAAATCCCCCAAAAAATTTCCTAATAATCCCCCAAATAATCCCCTAAAAATCCCCCCAAAAATCCCCCAAAAAAATCCCCAAAAATTCCCCTAAAAACCCCCCAAATAATCCCTAAAAATCCCAAAAAAATCCCTTAAAATATCCCGAAAAAATCCCGGAAAAAATCCCTAAAAATTCCCTTAAAAATCCCAAAAAAATCCCTTAAAAATCCCTAAAAAATTCCCCCCAAAAAAACCCAAAAATCCCCTAAAAATCCCCCAAAAATCCCCTAAAAATTCCCAAAAAAATCACCTAAAATCCCCTAAAAATCCCCAAATAATACCTTAAAACATCCCCAAAAAAATCCCAAAAAAAACTCCCCAAAATCCCAAAAAATCCCTAAAAAATTCCCAAAAAAACCCCCCAAATATTCCCCAAAAATCCCCTTAAAAACCCCCTAAAAATCCCAAAAAATCCCCAAAAAATTCCTAAATAATCCCCAAAAAACCCCCAAAATCCCTAAAAAATCCCCCAAAAAATCCACAAAAATCCCCAAATAATCCCCCAAAAATCCCCAAAAAATCCCTAAAAAATCCCCTAAAAATCCCCCAAAAAAACCCCAAAAATCCCCTAAAAATCCCCTAAAATTCCCTAAAAAATCCCCAAAAAATCCCCAAAAATCCCTAAAAAATCCCCAAAAAATTCCCTTAAAAATCCCTAAAACTTCCCCTAAAAATCCCTAAAAAATCCCAAAAATTCCCCTAAAAATCCCCCAATAATCCCCCAAAAAATCCCCAAAAATCCCCAAAAATTCCCCTAAAAACCCCCCAAATAATCCCCTAAAAATCCCAAAAAAATCCCTTAAAATATCCCGAAAAAATCCCTAAAAAATCCCTAAAAATCCCTTTAAATATCCCGAAAAAATCCCTAAAAAATCCCCTAAAAATCCCCCCCAAAAAACCCAAAAATCCCTAAAAAAAACCCCAAAAGTCCCCAAAAATTCTCCCTAAAAAAATCCCCTAAAATCCCAAAAAAATCCCTAAAAAATCCCCTAAAAACCCCTAAAAAATCCCCAAAAAACCCCTAAAAAATCCCCTAAAAATCCCCAAAAATTGAGATTCAAACCCCCAAATTTTCCTTTTTTTGCCTCATTTTCCCCCAAACCTTTTCCCAAAAATTTCCTGGAATATTTTTGATGAAAATCCCAAATTTTTGGGGTTTTTTTTCATCCTTTTTTTAGGATTTTTCCATCTCCATCCATCAAAAGCATGAAACACAGGCAGGAGTTAATTATGTATGCATGATTTCCTCTGCAACTCATTAATATGCAAATGTATGCATCTGTTAGTTGCTAAATTAAAAATGCAAAGCAGCCCTGCTGCCGAGGCTCCAAATTGGATTTTTTGGGGATGGTTGGGAAGGGGAAAAATGGGGGAAAAAAAGCCCCAAAAATCCCTAAAAAATTCCATTAAAAACCCCCAAAATTTCCATTAAAATCCCATTAAATTCCCATAAAAAATCCCGTAAAAATTCCCATAAAAATGCCCCAAAATTCCCGTAAAAATCCCAAAAAATCACCAAAAAATTCCCCAAAAATTCCCATAAAAATCCCTAAAAATCCCATAAAAATCCCCTAAAAATTCCCATTAAAATCCCCCAAAATTCCCGTAAAAATACCAAAAAATCACCAAAAAATTCCCCAAAAATTCCCATAAAAATCCCTAAAAATTCCCATAAAACCCCCAAAATTCCCATTAAAATGCCAGAAAATCCCCAAAAAAATCCCATTAAAAATCCCTAAAAAATTCCATAAAAACCCAAAAAAATTCCCATGAAAATCCCCAAAAATTCCCATAAAAATAAAAAAAATTCCCATAAAAATCCCTAAAAAAAATCCCCAAAAATTCCCATAAAAATAAAAAAATCCCCATAAAAATCCCTAAAAATTCATAAAGATCCCCTAAAAAAATCCCAAAAAATTCCCATAAAAATCCTAAAAAATTCCCATAAAAATCCCTAAAAAATTCCCATAAAAATCCCTCAAAAATCCCCATAAAAATCCCCCAAAATTCCCGTTAAAAATCCCATTAAATTCCCCAAAAAATCCCATTAAAATCCCTTTAAAATCCCATTAAAATCCCATTGAAACCCCATAAAAAATCCTATAAAAATCCTAAAAAATCTGCAAAAAAATCCCCAAAAAACCCCAAAAATTCCCATCAAAATCCCTAAAAAATTCCTATAAATTTACCATTAAAATCCCATTAAATTCCCAAAAACTCCCATAAAAATCCCCCAAAAATCCCATAAAAAACCCCAAAAATTCCCATAAATTTCCCATTAAAATCCCATTAAATTCCCCAAAATCCCCATAAAATTCCCATAAAAATATTTCAAAAAATCCCATAAAATTCCTATAAAAATCACATTAAATTCCCCAAACATTCCCATTAAAATCCCATAAAAATCCCATTAAAATTCCCATTAAAATCCCCTAAAAAATCCCCAAAAAATCCCATTAAATTCCCAATAAAATCCCATGAAAATCCCCAAAAATTCCCATAAAATTCCCATTAAAATCCCATAAAAATCCCACAAAAATTCCCTAAAAAAATCCAAAAAAATCGCCATAAAAATACAAAAAACCCCCAAAAATTCCCATTAAATTCCCATTAAATTCCCATAAAAACCCCATTAAAAATCCAATAAAATTCCCTTAAAAATCCCAATAAATTGCAAAAAAAATCCCTAAAAATCCCCTAAAAATTCCCATTAAAATCTCCTAAAATTCTCATTTTTTTCCTCATTTTCCCCAAAATTTTTCCCAATTTTTCCCCAAAAATTTTCCCAATTTTTCCCCAAAATTTTCCCAATTTTGACCCAAAATTCCCAAATTTTTTAAGGATTTTTTCCTGCAATTCCCTCGGTGGCCACAAGAGGGAGCGCGGGTCCAGTTCAAGCGAACCTCGGTGCAATTTTAATGGAAAATTTGGTTCCAAAACCCCGAAAAAATCCCCCCAAAAATCCCCAAAAAATCCTAAAAAAATCCACAAAAAAAATCCTATAAAAATCCCATAATAATCCCAAAAAATCCTAGAAAAAATCCCCAAAAATATCCCCAAAAATTCCCCAAAAAATCGCAATAAAAATCCCAGAAAAATAAAAAAAATCGGAAAAAATCCCAAAAAAATCCTATAAAAATCCCATAATAATCCCAAAAAAATCCTAAAAAATTCCTAGAAAAAATCCCAAAAAATTCCCCAAAAAATCCCAGAAAAATTACGATAAAAATCCCATTAAAATCCTATAAAATCCCATAAAAAATCCCTAAAAATCCTATAAAAGTCCTATAAAAATACCCCCAAAAATCCCATTAAAATCCCCCCAAAAATCCTTTAAAAAATCCTAAAAAAGTCCCCTAAAAATCCCATTAAAATCCCAAAAAAATCCCCTACAAATTCCCAAAAAATCTCAGAAAAAATCCCCAAAAATCCCCTAAAAAATCCCGTTAAAATCCCTAAAAAATCCCCCAAAAATCCCATAAAAATTACAAAAAAAATTCCCCAAATATCCCATAAAGATCCCATTAAAATCCCATTAAAACCCTGGAAAATCCTATTAAAATCCCATAAAATCCTATAAAAGTCCCATTAAAAAAACCCCAAAAGTACCCAAAAAATCCCTAAAAAATCAACCAAAAATCCCATTAAAATCCCATTTAAATCCATTAAAAATCCCATTAAAACCCCATAAAACCCTATAAAAAATCCCCAAAAAATCTGAAAAAAATCCCATTAAAATCCCCCCAAAATCCCCGAAAAATTCCCCAAAAATCCCATAAAAATCACATTAAAATCCCCCAAAAACCCCATTATAAATCCTATAAAAATCCCATTGAAATCGCATAAAAATCCATTTAAAATCCCCAAAAAATCCATTAAAACCCTAAAAAATCCCATAAAAATCCCATAAAAATTAAAAAAAAAAATCCCATTAAAAATCCCATAAAAATCCTATAAAAATCCCCCAAAAATTCCCAAAAAATTCTCTAAATAATCCCCAAAAATTCCCTAAAAATTCCCCAAAAAATCCCCAAAAATCCCCAAAAATTCCTTTAAAAATCCCCAAAAAATCCCCCAAAAATTCACAAAAAAATCCCCAAAAAATTCCCAAAAATCCCCAAAAAATTCCCAAAAATTCCCCAAAAATTCCCCCAAAAATCCCCAAAAATTCCCCAAAAATCCCCAAATTTTCCCTCCTGAATTTGCCTAATGTATGCAAATGAGGTGGAATCAATATCAGCAATGATATTCAAATGAGGCTGGATCGATATCAGACCAATATGCAAATGAGCTGCGACCAATGCCCAAATTCTATGCAAATGAGGCTGGGCCAATCACAGAATTTTATGCAAATGAGGCATTAGCGAGAGCAGAATTCCATTCAAATGAGGCGGGGCCGATCTCCATATGCAAATGAGGTCGGATCAATATCAATACCATATGCAAATTAGGCTGTATGGGTCTCAGAATGATATGCAAATGAGGCGATATCAATAGAATTGTATGCAAATGAGGCGGTGTGATATCAGAAGTATATGCAAATGAGTCTGCATAGATATCTGAATCATATGCAAATGAGGCACTATCGATATCGGATTGATATGCAAATGAGACTGTGCCAATATCAATATTATATGCAAATTAGGTGGCATCGATATCACAATGATATGCAAATTAGGGCGTATCAATATTGCAATGATATGCAAATGAGGGCGTATCAAAAATCCCCAAAAAATCCCAGAAAAATCCTAAAAAAATCCCCAAAAAATCCCATAAAAATCTCATTTAAATCCCATTAAAATCCTATAAAAATCCCATCAAAACCCCCCAAAAATCCAGAAAAATCCCCAAAAATTCGCCCAAAAATCCCATTAAGATCCCATTCAGATCCCATTAAAACCCCATTAAAATCCTATAAAAACCCTATAAAAACCCCATCAAACCCTATAAAAGTCCCATTAAAATCCTATAAAAACCCCCCAAAAATCCCCAAAAATCCCCAAAAAAATCTCAAAAAAATCCCGGGAAAAAATCCCATTAAAACCCTATAAAACCCTATGAAAATCCTATTAAAGAGCTATTAAAAATCCCCAAAAATTCCTATAAAAATCCCCCAAAATCCCATAAAAATTCCCATTCAAATCCATTAAATTCCCATTAAAAACCCCATCAAAATCCCCCAAAAATCCTATAAAAATTCCCAAAAAATCCCAAAAAACCCCATAAAAACCCCATAAAACCCCATCAAACCCCCATCAAACCCCTATAAAAAAACCCAATCAAACCCCAAAAACCCCTATAAAAACCCCATTAAAACCCCATAAAACCCATTAAAATCCTATAAAAACCCTATAAAAATCCCATTAAAACCCCATAAACCCCATTAAAAACCCCATAAAAACCCCATTAAAACCCCCATAAAACCCCTATAAAATCCCTATAAAAACCCCATAAAAATTCCCATTACAACCCTATAAAATCCCATAAAACCCCCATTAAACCCCTATAAAAACCCCCATAAAAACCCCCAAATACCCCATTAAGTTCCTATAAATTCCCATTAAAAATTCCCCATAAAATCCCATTAAAACCCCATAAAACCCCATAAACCCCATTAAACCCTATTAAAACCACATTAAAATCCTATAAATCCCATATAAACCCTATAAAACCATTAAAACCCCTATAAAAATCCTCCAAATAGCCCATTAAAACCCATAAAACCCCATCAAACCCTATAAAAATCCCATTAAAACCCCATAAAAACCCCCATTAAAACCCATTAAAAACCCCATAAAAACCCCACAAAAACCCCCATTAAAAACCCCATAAAATCCCATATCAACCCTATAAAATCCCCATTAAAACCCCTGTAAAAATCCCATAAAAACCCATCAAAATCCTATTAAAAACCCCATAAAACCCTGATAAAACCCCTAGAAAAACCCCACAAAAACCCTATTCAAAATCCTATAAAAATCCCATTAAAATCCCATAAAACCCCCCAAACACCCCACAAACCCCATAAACCCCCATCAAACCCCTATAAAAACCCCATAAACCCCATAAAAACCCCATAAAATCCCATTAAAATCCTATAAAAATCCCATTAAAACCCCATTAAACCTCCTATAAACCCCATTAAAATCCCATTAAAAATCCCATAAAACCCCATAAAAATACCTATAAAACCCTATAAAAAATCCCCCAAAAATCCCATAAAAATCTCCCAAAAATCCCATATAAACCCCATAAAAACCCCTATAAAAACCCCATAAACCCCAGAAAAACCCCTATAAAAACCCCATAAATCCATTAAAACCCCATTAAAACCCCATAAACCCCATAAAATCCTATAAAACTTAAAACCCACTAAAAACCCCATTAAAACCCCCCAAAATCCCTTAAGATCCCATTAAAAACCCCATAAAAACCCCATTAAACCCCCTTTAAAACCCATTAAAAACCCCCAACCCCATAAATCCCATAAAACCCCATCAAACCCCCACCCAAAAACCCCATAAAACCCTATAAAAATCCCCCAAAAATCCCATAAAAATCTCCCAAAAATCCCCAAAAAATCCCATTAAAATCCCATTAAAATCCCATATAAACCTATAAAACCCCATTAAAACCCATTAAAAACCCCACAAAACCCCTAAAAACCCTATAAAAACCCCATAAACCCCATAAAAACCCCTATAAAAAAACCCCATAAACCCCAAAAACCCCTATAAAAAAAACCCATAAACCCCCAAAAACCCCTATAAAAAAACCCCATAAAAACCCCATTAAAACCCCATAAAACCCTATAAAAACTCCACAAAAACCCCATAAAACCCCATTACAACCCTATAAAACCCCATAAAAATTCCCCAAAAAATCCCCAAAAGCCCCATTAAAACCCCGTAAAACCCCTATAAAAACCACCATAAAACCCCATTAAAACCCCATAAAAACCCCTATAAAAAAAACCCATAAAACAACCCATAAAACCCCATTAAAACCCCATTAAAAACCCCATTAAAACCCCCAAAACCCCATAAAACCCTATGAAACCCCATTAAAAACCCCATATCAACCCTATAAAAACTCCACTAAAACCCCTGTAAAAATCCATAAAAACCCATCAAAATCCTATTAAAAACCCCACAAAAACCCTATAAATCCTATTCAAAATCCCATTAAAATCCCATAAAAACCCCATAAAACCCCATAAAAAGCCCCCATTAAATCCCCTTAGAGATCCCATTAAAACCCCATAAAACCCCATTAAAAACCCCATAAAACCCCTATAAAACCCCATTAAAACCCCCTAAAAAAACCCCAAAAATCCATAAAATTCCCATTAAAACCCCTATAAAACCCCCCAAAACCCATAAAAATCCCATTAAAACCCCAAACCTCATAAAACCCCTATAAAACCCCTATAAAAACCCATAAAAACCCATAAAACCCCATAAAACCCCACAAAAACCCCCAAAAAATCCCATAAGATCCCATTAAAACCCCTTAAACCCCATAAAACCCCATAAACCCTATAAATCCCATATAAACCCATAAACCCCATAAACCCCACAAGAACCCATAAAACCCTATAAAAACCCCATTAAAATCCCCTAAAAATTCCCCAAAAAAACCCTATAAACCCCATAAACCCCCATTAAAACCCCCATTAAAACCCCCATAAATCCATAACCCTAAAAACCCCATAAACCCCCATTAAATCCCATAAACTCCTATAAATTCCCATTAAAACCATAAAATCCTATAAAAACCCCATAAAAACCCCACAAAAGCCCCACAAAAACCCCACAAAAACCCCACAAAAACCCCATCAAACCCCTATAAAAACCCCATTAAACCCTATAAAAACCCCATAAAAACCCCAAAAAACCCCATCAAACCCCTATAAAAACCCATTAAACCCTATAAAAACCCATAAAAACCCCATAAAACCCCACAAACCCCTATAAAAACCCCATAAAACCCCAAAAACCCCTATAAAACCCTATAAAAATTCCCCAAAAATCCCCTAAAAGCCCTTAAAACCCTATAAAAACCCATTAAAACCCTATAAAAACCCATAAAACCCTATAAAAATCCTATAAAAATCCCATAAAACCATCTTAAAAATCCTATAAAAACCCTATAAAAACCCCTATAAAACCCCCATTAAAACCCTATTAAAACCCCATAAACCCCCATTAAATCATAAAAACCCCATAAAAAAACCTCATTAAAACCCCATTAAAACCCTATCAAACCCTATTAAAACCCATAAAAACCCTATAAAAACCCCATCAAACCCCTATAAAAAAACCCCATAAAACCCCAAAAACCCTATAAAAAAACCCCATAAAACCCCACAAACCCCATAAAAACCCATTAAAACCCTATAAAAACCCCACAAAAACCCCATAAACCCCCATTAAAACCCCATAAAAACCCCATAAAACCCTATGAAACCCCCATTAAAAACCCCATATCAACCCTATAAAAACTCCATTAAAACCCTTGTAAAAATCCCATAAAAACCCATCAAAATCCTATTAAAAACCCCACAAAAACCCTATAAAATCCTATTCAAAATCCCATTAAAATCCCATTAAAAACCCCATAAACCCCATAAAAAGCCCCATTAAATCCCCTTAAAATCCCATTAAAAACCCCATAAAACCCCATTAAAACCCCTATAAAAACCCCATTAAAACCCCATAAAAAAACCTCATTAAAACCCTATCAAACCCTATTAAAACCCCATAAAAACCCACAAAACCCCTATAAAAACCCCATTAAAACCCCTATAAAACCCTATAAAAACCCCATTAAAACCCCCCAAAAACCCCATTAAAAACCCCATTAAAAACCCCATAAAAACCCCATAAAAAAACCTCATCAAAACCCTATCAAACCCTATTAAAACCCCCTATAAACCCCCATTAAAAACCCCATAAAATCCCATATAAACCCCTATAAAAAACCCCATAAAACCCCATTAAACCCCATTAAAACCCCCATAAAACCCCCAAACACCCCACAAACCCCATAAAATCCCATATAAACCCCACAAAACCCCATAAAACCCTATAAAAACCCCATAAAAACCCCCAAATATCCCATTAAGTTCCTATAAATTCCCATTAAAAATCCCCATAAACCCCCATTAAAACCCATTAAAACCCCCATAAAACCCCCCAAACACCCCCAAACCCCATAAATCCCATTAAAACCCCATTAAAACCCCATAAAACCCTATAAAAACCCATAAACCCCCATTAAAACCCCATAAAATCCATATAAACCCTATAAAAACCCCATTAAAACCCCCATAAAATCCCATATAAACCCCATAAAAACCCCATTAAAACCCTATAAAAACCCCACAAACCCCATAAAACCCTATAAAAACCCCATTAAAACCCCATAAAAACCCCATAAAACCCCATTAAAAAACCCCATTAAAACCCCATAAAATCCCATAAAACCCCATAAAACTCCATAAAACCCCAAAAACCCCTATAAAACCCTATAAAAATTCCCCAAAAATCCCATTAAAACCCCATAAATCCCTATAAAAACCCCATTAAAATCTCATTAAAACCCTATAAAAAATCCCCAAAAATCCACAAAAATCTCCCAAAAATCCCATATAAACCCTATAAAAATCCCATAAACCCCATTAAAACCCCTATAAAAACCCCTATAAAACCCCCACAAAACCCCCATTAAAACCCATTAAAAACCCTATAAAACCCCATAAAAACCCCTATAAACCCCCATTAAAACCCCATAAAATCCTATAAAAACCCAATCAAAATCCCATGAAACCCTATAAAAACCCCATTAAAACCCCTATAAAACCCCATCAAACCCCATTAAAACCCCTGTAAAAACCCCATAAACCCCAGAAAACCCCTATAAAACCCCTTTAAGATCCCATTAAAACCCCATTAAACCCCCAAAAATCCATAAAAATTCCCATTAAAACCCCATTAAACCCCTATAAAAACCCCATAAAACCCCTATAAAAACCCCATTAAACCCCCTATAAACCCCCATTAAAACCCCCCACAAAACCCCATTAAAAACCCCATTAAAAACCCCATTAAAACCCCATAAAAACCCCATCAAACCCCTATAAAAAAACCCCATAAAACCCCATTAAAAACCCATAAAAACCCCCACAAAACCCCATTAAAAACCCCATAAACACCCTTATAAAAACCCCACAAAAACCCCATAAAACTCCATAAAAACCCCTATAAACCCCCATTAAAACCCATTAAAAACCCCCCAAACACCCCATAAACCCCATAAAATCCCATATAAACCCCACAAAATCCCATATAAACCCCATAAAACCCCACAAAATCCTATAAAAACCCCACAAAAACCCCATAAATCCCCGCACTCACGGAGGACGGCAGCCCCGGGGGCACCTTCCGCACTTTCTTTGTCTGAACTTCTGGAAGGAACGGACACGGGGGATTAGGAACTGAAATCTGTGGGGTTTTTGTAGGGTTTTTTATAGGGTTTTTGTAGGGTTTTTATAGGGTTGGGGGATTTGATGGGGTTTGATGGGGTTTTGATGGGGTTTGATGGGGTTTTAATGGGGTTTAATGGGGTTTTAAGGGGTTTTAATGGGGTTGTATGGGGATTATATGGGGATTGATGGGAGGGTTTTTATAGGGTTTTTATGGGGTTTGATGGGAGGGTTTTTATGGGGTTTTAATGGGGTTTTTATAGGGGTTTTATAGGGTTGGGGGGAGTTTAATGGGGTTTTGTAGGGTTTGATGGGGTTTTGATGGGGTTTGATGGGGTTTAATGGGGTTTGATGGGGTTTTTATGGGGTTTTTGTAGGGTTTTAATGGGGTTTTATAGGGTTGGGGGGATTTGATGGGGTTTTTATAGGGTTTGATGGGGTTTAATGGGGTTTTAAGGGGTTTTAATGGGGTTGTATGGGGATTATATGGGGATTGATAGGAGGGTTTTTATGGGGTTTTTGTAGGGTTTGATGGGGTTTTAATGGGGTTTTAATGGGGTTTTTATAGGGGTTTTATAGGGTTGGGGGAGTTTAATGGGATTTGTAGGGTTTTATGGGGTTTTAATGGGGTTTTAATGGGATTTGATGGGGTTTTAATGGGGTTTTATGGGGATTGTTGGGGGGATTTTAATGGGGTTTTATGGGGTTTTATAGGGGTTTAATGGGCTTCAATGGGTTTTAATGGGGTTTTTGTAGGGTTGGGGGGATTTTAATGGGGTTTAAGGGGGTTTTAATGGGGTTTGATGGGGTTTTAATGGGGTTTGATGGGGTTTGATGGGGTTTGATGGGGGTTTAATGGGGTTTGATGGGGTTTTAATGGGGTTTAATGGGGTTTTAATGGGGTTTGATGGGATTTTGATGGGGTTTTAATGGGGTTTAATGGGGTTTTATGGGATTTTAATGGGATTTTATGGGGTTTGATGGGGTTTTAATGGGGTTTGATGGGGTTTTAATGGGGTCTTATGGGGTTTTAATGGGGTTTTTATGGGGTTTTAATGGGGTTTAATGGGGTTTAATGGGGTTTTAATGGGGTTGTATGGGGATTATATGGGGATTGATGGGAGGGTTTTTATGGGGTTTTTGTAGGGTTTGATGGGGTTTTGTAGGGGTTTTGTAGGGTTTTTGTAGGGTTGGGGGGATTTTAATGGGGTTTTTATTGGGTTTTTATGGGGTTTTAATGGGGTTTAATGGGGTTTTATGGGATTTTAATGGGGTTTAATGGGGTTTTAATGGGGTTTGATGGGGTTTTAATGGGGTTTAATGGGGTTTGATGGGGTTTTAATGGAGTTTAATGGGATTTTAATGGGATTTTATGGGGTTTGATGGGGTTTTGATGGGGTTTTAATGGGGTCTTATGGGGTTTTAATGGGGTTTTTATGGGGTTTTAATGGGGTTTGATGGGGTTTGATGGGGTTTTAATGGGGTTTGATGGGGTTTTTATGGGGTTTTAATGGGGTTTAATGGGGTTTTAATGGGGTTTAATGGGGTTTGATGGGGTTTTAATGGAGTTTAATGGGATTTTAATGGGATTTTATGGGGTTTGATGGGGTTTTGATGGGGTTTTAATGGGGTCTTATGGGGTTTTAATGGGGTTTTTATGGGGTTTTAATGGGGTTTGATGGGGTTTGATGGGGTTTTAATGGGGTTTGATGGGGTTTTTATGGGGTTTTAATGGGGTTTGATGGGGTTTTAATGGGGTTTTAATGGGGTTGTATGGGGATTATATGGGGATTGATGGAAGGGTTTTTATGGGGTTTTTATAGGGTTTAATGGGGTTTAATGGGGTTTTAATGGGATTTGATGGGGTTTTAATGGGGTTTGATGGGGATTTGGGGGGATTTTAATGGGGTTGTATGGGATTTTTGGGGGGGTTTTTATGGGGTTTTGTAGGGTTTTTGTGGGGTTTTTGTAGGGTTGGGGGGATTTTAATGGGGATTTTAAGGGGTTTTAATGGGGTTTGATGGGGTTTTATGGGGTTTAATGGGGTTTTATGGGGCTTTTATGGGGTTTTAATGGGGTTTTTATAGGGGTTTTATAGGGTTGGGGGAGTTTAATGGGGTTTTTGTAGGGTTTTAAGGGGTTTTAATGGGGTTGTATGGGGATTATATGGGGATTGATGGGAGGGTTTTTATGGGGTTTTTATAGGGTTTTAATGGGGTTTGATGGGAGGGTTTTTATAGGGTTTTAATGGGGGTTTTTATAGGGTTTAATGGGGTTTTAATGGGGTTTTATGGGGTTTTAATGGGGTTTTATGGGGATTGTTGGGGGGATTTTTATGGGGTTTTAATGGGGTTTTATAGGGGTTTAATGGGGTTTGATGGGGTTTTAATGGGGTTTTAATGAGGTTTTAATGGGGTTTGATGGGGATTTGGGGGGATTTTAATGGGATTGTATGGGATTTTTGGGGGGGGTTTATGGGGTTTTTATAGGGTTGGGGGGATTTTAATGGGGATTTTATGGGGTTTTAATGGGGTTTAATGGGGTTTTATAGGGTTTTTGTAGGGTTTGATGGGGTTGGGGGGATTTGATGGGGTTTTTATAGGGTTTGATGGGGTTTTAACGGGGTTTGATGGGGTTTAATGGGGTTTTTATAGGGTTTTAATGGGGTTTTATGGGAGTTTGGGGGGATTTTAATGGGGTTTTATGGGGTTTTAATGGGATTGTATGGGGATTATATGGGGATTGTTGGGGGGATTTTTATAGGACTTTTATAGGATTTTAATGTGGTTTTTATGGGGTTTTAATGGGGTTTTTATAGGGGTTTTATAGGGTTGGGGGGAGTTTAATGGGGTTTTTATAGGGTTTGATGGGGTTTGGAGGGATTTTAATGGGGTTTGATGGGGATTTTTATAGGAGTTTAATGGGGTTTTTGTAGGGTTTTTGTAGGGTTTTTGTAGGGTTGGGGGGATTTGATGGGGTTTGATGGGGTTTTAATGGGGTTGTATGGGGTTTTATGGAGTTTTTGTAGGGTTTTATGGGCTTTTAATGGGGTTTTTTATAGGATTTTAATGGGGTTTTATGGGGTTTTTATAGGGGTTTTGTAGGGTTTTATGGGGGTTTGATGGGGTTTTGATGGGGTTTGATGGGGTTTTAATGGGGTTTGATGGGGTTTTATAGGGTTTTTGTAGGGTTTTTGTAGGGTTGGGGGGATTTTATGGGGTTTTTGTGGGGTTTTAATGGGGTTTTTGTAGGGTTGGGGGGATTTTAATGGGGTTTTATAGGGTTGGGGGAATTTGATGGGGTTTTAATGGGGTTTGATGGGGTTTTAATGGGGTTTGATGGGGTTTGATGGGGATTGTTGGGGGGATTTTTATGGGGTTTTATAGGGTTGGGGGCATTTTAATGGGGTTTTAATGGGGTTTTTATAGGGGTTTTATAGGGTTGGGGGGATATTAATGGGGTTTGATGGGGTTTTCATGGGGTTTGATGGGGTTTAATGGGGTTTTTATGGGGTTTTAATGGGATTTGGGGGGATTTTAATGGGGTTGTATGGAGATTTTTATAGGACTTTTAATGGGGTTTTATAGGGTTTTTATGGGGTTTTATGGGGTTTTTGTAGGGTTTTTATAGGGTTGGGGGGATTTTATAGGGATTTTTATGGGGTTATAATGGGATTTGGGGGGATTGTAATGGGGATTTTATGGGGATTCTTTGGGGGGGTTTTGGGGATTTTTTTGGGAATTTTTATAGGAATTTTTAGGATTTTTATAGGGTTTTGATGGGGTTTTATGGGGTTTTAATGGGGTTTTATGGGGATTGTTGGGGGTATTTTAATGGGGTTTTAATGGGATTTTAAGGGGATTTTGGGGAGGTTTTATGGGGATGTTTTGGGGATTTTATGGGTTTTTATAGGATTTTTTTGGGATTTTTGGGGGATTTTTTGGGGATTTTTTTGGGATTTTTGGGGATTTTTGGGGGGATTTTTTGGGGGGGTTTTGAGATTTTTTGGTTTTTTTGGGGGGGATTTTTGGGATTTCCGGGACTTCTATAGGATTTCCGGGATTTTTATGGGATTTCCAGGATTTCTGGGATTTCTGGATGGGATTTTGGGGGATTTTTATAGGATTTTTTTGGGATTTTGGGGTGTTTTGGGGTGACTCACCCATGGAGGAGCCGTGCAGGGGTCTCCGGCGGGCGCTGCCCCCGTACTGGTAGAACTGGGATCCCGGTTTGCTGGGGGACAGAGCCCCGGGTGTGGCCAGATCCAGCTCCCCTCCCAGCAGGCTCTGCTGTGGGGAATCACATTTAATCCTAATCCTAATCCTAATCCTGGTCTTAATCCTAATTCTGATCCTGGTCCTGATCGTGATCCTAATTCTGACCCCAATCCATGGCCAGATCCAGCTCCCCTCCCAGCAGGCTCTGCTGTGGGGAATCACATTTAATCCTAATCCTAATCCTGATCCTGGTCCTAATCCTAATTCTGGTCCTAATCCTGATCCTGGTCCTGATCGTGATCCTAATCCTGACCCCAATCCATGGCCAGATCCAGCTCCCCTCCCAGCAGGCTCTGCTGTGGGCAATGGGATTTGATCCTAATCCTAATCCTAATCCTGGTCTTAATCCTGATTCTGACCCAAATCCATGGCCAGATCCAGCTCCCCTCCCAGCAGGCTCTGCTGTGGGGAAAGGGATTTAATCCTAATCCTGATCCTGGTCTTAATCCTGATCCTGGTCCTGATCGTGATCCTAATTCTGACCCCAATCCATGGCCAGATCCAGCTCCCCTCCCAGCAGGCTCTGCTGTGGGGAAAGGGATTTAATCCTAATCCTGGTCCTAATCCTGGTCCTAATCCTAATTCCAGTCCTAATCCTGATCCTGGTCCTGATCGTGATCCTAATTCCAATCCCAATCCATGGCCAGATCCAGCTCCCCTCCCAGCAGGCTCTGCTGTGGGCAATGGGATTTAATCCTAATCCTAATCCTGATCCTAATTCTGGTCCTGATCCCAATCCCTGATCCTGATCCCAATCTCGATCCAAATCCCAATCCTGATCCCAATCCTGACTCCAACCCCAATCCTGACCCCATCCTGATCCCAATCCCAATCCCTGACCCCAATCCCAATCCTGATCCAAATCCCATCCCAATTCTATCCCAGTCCTAATCCTGATCCCAATCCTGACCCCAATTCCAACCCCAATCCCAACCCCAATCCTGACCCCAATCCTGATCCTGATCCCAATCCCAATCCCGACCCCAATCCCAATCCTGACCCTAACCCCAACCCAAATCCTGACCCCAATCCCAATCCTGATCCCAATCCCAATCCTGACCCCAATCCCAATCCTGACCCCAATCCCAATCCCTGATTCTGATCCCAGTCCTGATCCCAATCCTGATCCCAATCCCGATCCCTGATCCTGATCCCAATCCTGATCCCAATCCCAATCCTGATCCCAATCCCAATCCCGACCCCAATCCCATCCCAATCCTGACCCCAATCCCAATCTTGATCCAAATCCTGATCCTATTCCAATCTCATCCCAATCCCGACCCCAATCCAATCCCAATCCTGACCCTAATCCTGATCCCAATCTCATCCCAATCCCAATCCTGACCCCAATCCCAACCCCAACCCCAATCCCAATCCTGACCCCAAATCCTGATCCCAATCCCATCCCACCCCCGATCCCAACCCCAATCCCAATCCTGACCCCAATCCCAATCTTAATCCTGATCCTATCCCAATCCTATCGCAATCCCGAACCCAATCCCAGTCCTGATCCAGTCCCAATCCCAATCCTGACCCCAATCCCGATCCCAATCCCGATCCCAATCCTGACCCTAATCCTAATCCCTGATCCTGATCCCAATCCTGATCCTGAATCCTGATCCCAATCCTGACCCCAATCCTGATCCCAATCCCAATCCAACTCCAATCCCAAAACCCCAAAACTCAAAACCCAAAACCCCCAAAACTCCAACCCCAAAACCCCCAAACCCCAAAACTCCAATCCCCAAAACCCCAATCCCAAAACCCCAAAACTCAAAACCCCAAAACTCAAAACCCCAAAAACTCCAAATCCCCAAAAGTCCAAACCCCAAAAACCCCAAAACTCCAATCCCAAAACCCCAAAACCCAAAACCCCAAAACCCCAAAAACCCCAAAACTCCAAAATCCCAAAACCCCGAAACTCCAAACCCATAACCCCAAAACCCCAAAACTCCAATCCCAAAAATCCAAAAACCCCAAAACTCAAAACCCCAAAACTCCAATCCCAAAACCCCAAAACCCCAAAACTCCAATCCCAAAACCCCAAAACCCCAAAAACCCCAAAACTCAAAACCCCAAAGCTCCAATCCCAAAACCCCAAAACCCCAAAACTCCAATCCCAAAAACCCCAAAACTCCAATCCCAAAACCCCAAAACTCAAAACCCCAAAAACCCCAAAACTCCAATCCCAAAACCCCAAAACCCCAAAACAACCCCCAAAAAAACCCCAAAAACCCCAAAACCCCCAAAACCCCCAAACTCCAATCCCCAAAACCCCAAAACCCCAAAACCCCAAAAACCCCAAAACTCCAATCCCAAATCCCAAAAACCCCAAAACTCAAAACCCCAAAACCCCAAAACCCCAAAATCCCAAAACCCCAAAACTCCAATCCCAAAAATCCAAAAATCCAAAAACCCCAAAACCCCCAAAACTCAAAACCCAAAACCCCCAAAACCCCAAAACAACCCCCAAAAAACCCCCAAAAAATCCCAAAAAAATCCCCCAAAATCCCAAAAAAACCCCAAAAAATCCCCCAAAAATCCCAAAACTCAAATCCCCCAAATCCAAACACCAGATTTCAAACGCCCCCAAAAAACCCCAAAAAACCCCAAAAACCCCCAAAAAAATCCCAAAAAATCCCCCAAAAAATCTCCCAAAAAATCCCAAAAAACCCCAAAAAAACCCCCAAAAAAACCCCAAAAAATCCCCAAAAAACCCCAAAAAAATCCCAAAAAAATCCCAAAAAAATCCCAAAAAATTCCCAAAAAATCCAAAAAAATCCCAAAAAACCCAAAACTCAAATCCCCCAAATCCCAACACCAGATTTCAAACACCCCCAAAAAATCCCCAAAAAATCCCAAAAAATCCCAAAAAATCCCAAAAATCCCCAAAAAACCCCAAAAAATCCCAAAAAATCCCAAAAAACCCCAAAAAATCCCAAAAAATCCCCAAAAATCCCCAAAAAATCCCAAAAAATCCCCAAAAAATCCCCAAAAAAATCCCAAAAAACCCCAAAAAAACCCCAAAAAATCCCAAAAAATCCCCAAAAATCCCAAAAAACCCCCAAAAATCCCCCAAAAATAAAAAAAAAATCCAAAAAATCCCCAAAAAATCCCAAAAAATCCCAAAAAACCCCCAAAAATCCCAAAAAAATCCCCAAAAATCCCCAAAAAATCCCAAAAAATCCCCAAAAAATCCCAAAAAATCCCAAAAAATCCCCAAAAATCCCAAAAAAATCCCAAAAAATCCCAAAAAACCCCAATGGTTTTGCCCTTAATGGAAATTCTGAGCAGCTCAGAACAGGCATTCATATGCAAATGAGCGCGTATGCAAATGAGCTCATATGCAAATGAGCTGTTAATCAGGCTAATGAGGGTGGGGGTTTAACCCCTTCGGCACCGGGGAAAAAATCCCAAATATTTCCCCTAAAAAAGGCCCAAAAATTGTCCAAAAAAATCCCCAAAAATTCCAAAAAAATTCCGAAATTTTCTCCCAAAAATTCTCCAAAATTGTTCCAAAAAAATCCCAAAAAATTTTAAAAAACCGGAAAAAATCACCGAAAAATCCCCAAAAAATCCCCAAAAAATTCCCCCCAAAATCCCCCAAAAATCCCAAAAAATCAAAAAAAAATCCCCAAAAATTAAAAAAAAATTCCCAAATTTTCTCCACAAAATTGTCCCAAAAAATCCCCAAAAAAATCTCCCAGAAATCCCAAAGTTTCTCCCAAAAATTCCCCAAAATTCCCCCAAAAATAATCCCAAAAAAATCCCCAAAAATTAAAAAAAAAACCCAAAAAAACCCCCCAAAATTCCCCAAAAATCCCCAAAAAATCCAAAAAAATTCCCCAAAAAATCCCAAAAAAATCCCCGAAAAATCCCCAAAAAATTCCCCCCAAAATCCCCCAAAAATCCCAAAAAATCAAAAAAAAATCCCCAAAAATTAAAAAAAAAACTTCCAAAATTTTCTCCCCAAAATTGTCCCAAAAAATCCCCAAAAAATCCCAAAATTTCTCCCAAAAATTCTCCCAAAAATCCCCAAAAACTCCCCAAAAAATAAAAAAACATTGCCCAAAAATCGCAAATTTTCTCCCAAAAAATCCCCAAAATTCTCCCCAAAAAAATCCCAAAAAATCCCCCAAAAATCCCAAAATTTCTCCCAAAAATTCCCCAAAATTCCCCCCAAAATAATCCCCAAAAAATCCCCAAAAATTAAAAAAAACCCCAAAAAATCCCAAAAAATCCCCAAAAAATCCCCCAAAAATTCCCCCAAAATATCCCCAAAAATTAAAAAAAATCCCCAAAAATTCCCAAAAAATCCCCCAAAAATTCCCCCAAAGTTCTCCCAAAAATCCCAAAAAAATCCCCAAAAATTAAAAAAAAATCCCAAAAAATCCCCAAAAAAATCCAAAAAAATTCCCCCAAAATTCCCAAAAAATCAAAAAAAATTCCCCCAAAAATCCAAAAAAATTCCCCCAAAAATCCCAAAAAAATCCCCCAAAAATCCCCAAAAAATCCCAAAAAATCCCCAGAAATTCCTAAAATTCAAATCACAAAATCCCAAATTTTGGGGATTTTTTGGGGATTTTTTGGGGAATTTTTTTGATTTTTAGGGGAATTTTGGGGGAATTTTTGGGGGATTTTTTGGGATTTTTTGGGGATTTTTGGGGGGATTTTTGGGGGGATTTTTGGGGGATTTTTGGGATTTTTTGGGATTTTTGGGGATATTTTTGGGGATTTTGGGGGGATTTTTTTGAGATTTTTTGGGGATTTTATGGGGAATTTTTTGGGGATTTTTTGGGGATTTTTTGGGGGAATTTTTTCTGGATTTTTTAGGATTTTTTGGGATTTTGGGGGAATTTTTTGGGGATTTTTGGGGGATTTTTGGGGGATTTTTTGGGGATTTTTGGGGAAATTTTGGGGGAATTTTTTGGGGATTTTTTTAGGATTTTTTTGGATTTTTGGGGAAATTTTGGGGATTTTTTGGGGATTTTTTGGGGATTTTTGGGGATATTTTTTGGGGATATTTGGGGGATTTTTTTTGGCTATTTTAGGGATTTTTTTTTTAATTCTTGGGGATATTTTGGGGATTTTTTGGGGATTTTTTTGGCTTTTTTAGGGATTTTTTGTTTTAATTTGGGGGGGATTTTTTGGGATTTCTGGGGGATTTTTTTTGAATTTTTGGGGATATTTTTTGGGATTTTTTGGGGATTTTTTGGAGGAGTTTTTTGGCTTTTCTAGGGATTTTTGGGGATTTTTTGGGGATTTTTTGAGAATTTTTTGGGGATTTTTTTTAATTTTGGGGGGATTTTTTGGGGGATTTTTGGAGGAATTTTTTTGGCTTTTTTAGGGATTTTTTGGGGATTTTTTTTGAATTTTTGGCATTTTTTGGCTTTTTTAGGGATTTTTTGGGGATATTTTTGGGGATTTTTGGGGATTTTTTGGGGATTTTTTGGGGATTTTTTAGGGATTTTTTGGGGATTTTTTGGGGATTTTTTGAGATTTTTTTTTACTTTTGGGGGGGATTTTTTTTGAATTTTTGGGGATTTTTGGGGGATTTTTTGGGGATATTTTTGGGGATTTTTTGGGGATTTTTTTTGGGATATTTTTGGGATTTCTTGGGGATTTTTTTGGATTTTTTGGGGATTTTTTGGTATATTTTAGGGATATTTTTTGGGATATTTTTAGGGATTTATTTGGGATATTTTTGGGATTTTTTGGGATTTTTTGGGGATTTTTTGGGGAAATTTTTGGGATTTTTTTTTGAATTTTGGGGGGATTTTTTGGGGATTTTTTGGGGATTTTTTGGGATATTTGGAGGAATTTTTTTTGCTTTTTTAGGGATTTTTTGGGGAATTTTTTTGGCTTTTTTAGGGATTTTTTGGGGGATTTTTGGAGAGATTTTTTTTTGATTTTTGGGGATTTTTTGGGGATTTTTGGGGATTTTTTGGAGGAGTTTTTTGGCTTTTTTAGGGATTTTTTGGGATATTTTTTGGGGATTTTTTGGAATTTTTTTTTTAATTTTGGGGGATTTTTTGGGGATTTTTGGGGGAGTTTTGGAGGATTTTTTGGGGAAATTTTTGGGGATTTTTGGGGGGATTTTTTAGGGATTTTTTAGGGATTTTTTGGGGATATTTTTTTGGGATTTTTTGGGATTTTTTTAAATTTTGGGGAGGATTTTTTGGAAGAATTTTTTTGATTTTTAGGGGAATTTTTGGGGATATTTTTGAGGATTTTTTGGGATTTTTTGGGGATTTTTTGGGGATATTTTTGGGATTTTTGGAGGAATTTTTTTGGCTATTTTAGGGATTTTTTGGGGATATTTTTGGGGATTTTTTGGGATATTTTTGGGATTTTTTGGGGATTTTTTAGGGATTTTTTGGGGATATTTTAGGGATTTTTTGGGATTTTTTTTGAATTTTGGGGGGATTTTTTGGGGATTTTTTTGGCTTTTTTTGGGATTTTTTGGGGATTTTTTGGGGAATTTTTTGGGGATATTTTTGGGGATTTTTTAGGATATTTTTTGGGATTTTTTTGGGATATTTTTAAGGATATTTTTGGGATTTCCCCCTCACCTGGTGGCAGCCCTGGAGGTTGGAATCTCGAGCATAGGAGGAGTAGGAGCCTCGCTCTGTTTTACCTGAAAAACACCAAAAAAACCCCAAAAAATCAATTTAAAATCCCTTTTTTAAATAAAATATAAAATAAAAGTGAAATTTATAAATAAAATATAAAAAAAAATGAAATTTATAAATAAAATATAAAATAAAAAGTGAAATTTATAAATGAAATAGAAAATAAAAAATGAAATTTATAAATGAAATAGAAAATAAAAATGAAATTTAGAAATGAAATAGAAAATAAAAATGAAATTTATAAATGAAATAGAAAAAAAAAAATGAAATTTATAAATGAAATTTATAAAAAAAATATAAAATAAAAAATGAAATTTATAAATAAAATATAAAATAAAAAATGAAATTTATAAATGAAATATAAAATAAAAATGAAATTTATAAATGAAATATAAAATAAAAAATCCCATTTTTAAATGAAATAGAAAATAAAAAATGAAATTTAGAAATGAAATACAAAATAAAAAATGGAATTTAGAAATGAAATATAAAATAAAAAATCCCATTTATAAATGAAATATAAAATAAAAAATGAAATTTATAAATGAAATAGAAAATAAAAAAATCCCATTTTTAAATGAAATAGAAAATAAAAATGAAATTTATAAATAAAATATAAAATTAAAAATCCAATTTTTAAATGAAATAGAAAATAAGAAATGAAATATTCTCCAAATACAATAAATAAATCGAAAATATTAAAAAATATTTAATATTTATTCATTTAATTCATATTTTTTATTTTTTTTATTCATATAATTCAATATTATTCGATTATTATATCAGGAATAAATTAATATATGATAGGAATAGAATAAATGGGGTTGGAATTCAAAAAATTTAAAAATTAAAAATAAATTAATAAATAAAATGAAATAAAATAAAATAAAATAAAATAAAATGAAATAAAAAAAAATTAAATAAAATGAAATAAAATAAAATGAAATAAAATGAAATGAAATGAAATAAAATAAAATGAAATAAAATGAAATGAAAGAAAATAAAATAAAATGAAATAAAATTAAATAAAATTAAATTTAAAAAAATAAAATGAAATAAATGAAATAAAATGAAATAAAATAAAATGAAATGAAATGAAATGAAATGAAATAAAATGAAATATAATAAAATGAAAAGAAATGAAGAAAATAAAATAAAATGAAATAAAATAAAATAAATTAAAATAAAATAAAATAAAATAAAAGAAAAGAAAATAAAATGAAATAAAATAAAATGAAATAAAATGAAATAAAATAAAGTAAATTAAAATAAAATAAAATAAAATAAAGTGAAATGAAATAAAAAAATAAAATAAAATAAAATAAAATAAAATGAAATGAAATAAAATAAAATGAAAGGAAATAAAATGAAATAAAATGAAATAAAATAAAATGAAATATTTTCATTCTGGATCAGCTGGATCCGATTATTATTTATTATTTATTATTTATTATTTATTATTTATTATTCATTATTCATTATTCATTATTTATTTTACTTATTATTTATTATTTATTTTATTTATTATTTATCATTTATTTTATGTATTATTAATTATTTTAATTGAGAAATTATATTTATTATTTATTGTTTATTATTAATTAATTATTATTAAATATTATCAGGCTGGATCAGCTGGATCCGATTATTATTTATTATTTATTATTTATTATTTATTATTTATTATTATTTATGTATCATTTATTATTTATTATTTATCTTAATTAATTATATTTACTGTTTATTATTAATTAATTAATTTCTATTAATTATTATTCAATATTTTCATGCTGGATCAGCTGGATCCGATTATTATTTATTATTTATTCTATTTAATTTTTATTATTTATTTATTTGATGTCTTATTAATCCTTGGTATTAAGTAATTATATTTATTATTTATAGTTTATTATTAATTAATTATTATTAAATATTATCAGGCTGGATCAACTGGATCTGATAATTATTATTATTAATTATTAATTAATAAATATTAATTATTTACTATTTACTATTTACTATTCATTATTTACTATTTATTATTATTTATTTATACTTTATAATTTATTATTTATTATTTATCTTAATTAATTATATTTATTGTTTATTATTTATTAATTAATTTTTATTAATTATTATTAAATATTTTCATGCTGGATCAGCTGGATCCGATTATTATTTATTATTTATTATTCTATATTTATTATTTATTATTTATTTTTTATTTATTTTATGTCTTATTAATTCTTTTAATTAAGTAATTATATTTATTATGCATTGTTTATTATTAATTACTTATTATTAAACATTATCAGGCTGGATCAACTGGATCCGAATATTATTTATTATTTATTATTTATTATTTATTATTTATTATTTATTATTTATTATTTATTATTTATTATTCTTTATTCTTTATTCTTTATTTATCATTTATCATTTATCATTTATTATTTATTATTTCTCTTAATTAATTATATTTATTGGTTATCCTTTATTATTTATTAATTCTTATTTATTAATTATTATTAACTATTATCAGGCTGGATCAGCTGGATCCGATTATTTATTATTTATTATTTATTATTTATTATTTATTATTTATTATTCATTATTCATTATTTATCTAAATTAACTATATTTATTGGTTATCGTTTATTATTTATAAATTCTTATTTATTAATTATTATTAAAAATTTTCATTCTGGATCAACTGGATCCGATTATTATTTATTATTTATTTTATTTATTATTTATTATTTATTATTTATTATTTACTATTCATTATTATTTATGTATCATTTATTATTTATTATTTCTCTTAATTAATTATATTTACTGTTTATTATTAATTAATTAATTTCTATTAATTATTATTCAATATTATCAGGCTAGATCGGCTGGATCCGATTATTATTTATTATTTATTATATTTAATTTTTATTATTTATTTATTTTATGTCTTATTCATTCTTTGAATTAAGTAATTATATTTATTATTTATTGTTTATTATTAATTAATTATTATTAAATATTATCAGGCTGAATCAACTTGATCTGATAATTATTAATTAATAATTATTAATCATTTATTATTTATTATTTATTATTTACTATTTACTATTTATTATTTACTATTTTTTATTATTCATTTATCATTTATCATTTATTATATATCTTAATTGATTATATTTATTATTTATAGTTTATTATTTATAAATTATTGTTTATTGTTAATTAATTATTATTAAATATTATCAGGCTGGATCAGCTGCATCCGCTTATTATTTATTATTTATTATATTTAATTTTTATTATTTATTATTTTATGTCTTATTAATTCTTTTAATTAATTATATTTATTATCCATTGTTTATTATTAATTAATTATTATTAAACATTATCAGGCTGGATCAACTGGATCCGAATATTATTTATTATTTATTATCTATTATTTATTATCTATTATTTATTATTTATTATTTATTATTTACTATTCATTATTTATCTTAATTAATAATATTTATTGCTTATTATTTATTAATTAATTTTCATTAATTATTATTCAATATTATCAGGCTGGATCAGCTGGATCAGAATATTATTTATTATTTATTATTTATTTAATTTATTATTTATTTATTATTTATTATTTATTTATTTTATGTCTTATTAATTCTTTTAATTAAGTAATTATATTTATTATTTATTGTTTATTATTAATTAATTATTATTAAACATTATCAGGCTGGATCAACTGGATCAGAATAATATTAATTAATTATTATTAATAATTTATTATTTATTATTTATCATTCATTATTTATTATTTATCAATTATTAATTATATATTATTTATTAACTTTTAATTTTTATTTATTTATTTTTATTATTTGATTTATTAATTTTATTTATTGTTTATTGTTTATTATTTATTAATCATTATTAAATATTATCAGGCTGGATCCAATTATTATTAATATCCATATTCAAATGAATAAATGCATAAATTAATATTTAAATTAATTAATGCATTTTAATTAATTAATTAATTAATTAATTAAAATAATTAAATAAATGAATGAATTGGAATTAGATTCTTCTATTATTAATTAATGGCCACCACACCTGATAGAAATGAAAATGAAAATGAAAATAAAAATAAAAATAAAAAATAAAAATAAAATAAAAATAAAAATAAAAATAAAATAAAATAAAATAAATAATAATAATAATAATAATAATAATAATAATAATAATAATAATAATAATAATAATATCCAGGTTATATTCCTCAATATCAATATTTTTAATTAATGTTATTAATTAATTAATCCACATTCTAAAAATTAAATATTTTAATTAATCCATACTCTAAAATATAAATATTTTAATAAATATATAAATATTTAAATAAATTAAATATATTGAAAAATAAATATATAAATATTTACATATTTTAAAAAACGAATAAATTACAATAAATGAATGAATTTACATAAATTATTCCAATTATTAATTGATGGCCACCACCCCTTGCAATACACAGAATAATCCAGATTCTATTCCTACTTTTATTTCTAAGATATTTCTCATTTATTAATTATTAATTAATGCTATTAATTCGAATTTTAATGAGGATTGATGTGATTTATTGGAATTATTAATTAATTATTAATAATTTCAAGGTTCATCTTTGGATCCCTGAATCCCCAAATTTCTGGATCAAATTTTCCCTAAAAATCCCTAAAAATTCCCAAAAAATTCCTCCCAAAAAATCCCCAAAAAATCCCTAAAAAATCCCAAAAAAACTCTAAAAAATTCCCCCAAAAATTCCCAAAAATTCCCTAAAAAAATTCCCAAAAAATTCCCCAAAAAATCCTAAAAAAATTCCCAAAAAATCCCTTTAAAAACCAAAAATTCCCCCAAAAAATCCGTAAAAAATCCTAAATAATTCCCAAAAAATTCCTAAAAACATCCCCCAAAAAATTCCCTTAAAATCTCTAAAAATTCCCCTAAAATTCCCTAAAAATCCCTAAAAAAATCCCTTAAAATTCTCAAAAAATTCCCTAAAAAATCCCCCAAAAATCCCCAAAAAATCTTCAAAAAAATCCGTACAAAATCCCAAAAAAATCCCAAAGAAATCCCCAAAAAATCCTAAAAAAATCCCTAAAAAAACCCCCCAAAAATTCCTAAAAATTGTCTAAAAAATCCCCAAAAATTCCTTAAAAAATCCCTAAAAAAATCCGAAAAAATTCCCAAAAAATCCTAAAAATTTCCCTAAAAAATCCAAAAAAATCCCGAAAAATTCCCTAAAAAAATCCCTAAAAATCCCCAAAAATCCCTTTAAAAATCCCTAAAAAATCCCAAAAAAATCCCTAAAAATTCCCCCAAAAATTCCCAAAAAATTCCTAAAAAAATCCTAAAAATCCCAAAAAAATTCCAAAAAATTTCCCTAAAAAAATCCCCAAAAAATTCCCCAAAAATCCCGAAAAAAATCCCCAAAAATTCCTAAAAAAATCCCAAAAATCCCCCAAAAATTCCCAAAAAATTCCCTAAAAATTCCCCAAAAATTCCCTAAAAATCCCGAAAAAATCCCCAAAAATTCCCCAAAAATCCCATTAAAAATCCCCCAAAATTCCCCCAAAAAATTCCCTAAAAATCCCCAAAAATCCCCAAATTTTGGGGCTGGGATCCCTGAATTCCCAAATTTCTGGATTAATTTTTTTTATTTATTATTTATTAATAAATTGATTAAATAAATTTCTATTCCATATTAATATTTATTATTTATTACTCATTAATTTAAATTTATTATTAATAATTGCATTTTTAAATGATTATTATTTCTATTTGTTATTTATTAGTAAATTTAATAAATATATTTTGATTTCTATTAATATTTATTATTTATTACTAATTAATTTAAATTTATTAATTATAATTGCATTTATTATGGATTATTATTTCTATTTATTATTTATTAGTAATTTTATTAAATTTCTAATAATATTAATATTTATAATTTATTACTCATTAATTTAAATTTATTAATAATAATTGCATTTATTAATGATTATTATTTCTCTTTAACACTTTTATTTAATATTAATGATTTTAATTTATTACTCTATTAAAATTTATTAATATTTATTATTCATAATTATATTTATTACGGATATTTCTATTTATTATTTTTAATTACATTAATTAATTATATTTATTATTTATTATGGATATTTCTTAGTTATTAATATTTATTAATTATATTTATATTTTTTGTATTTATTAATTATATTTTTATTTATTATTTGGAATTTTATTTATTAATTCTATTGATATTTATTATTTGGAGTTTTATTTATTATTTCTATTTATTAATTATTATTTAGCGCTATTGATTGGTTTGTATTGATTATTTCTATTTGTATTAATTAACATTTATTATTTCTATTTATTCTTTCTATTTATTAATTCTAATAATAATAATTATTTAAAATTTTTTTTATTTTTCATTCATTATTAATATTGATTATGGTGAGTTATATTGATAATTCTATTTATTCTTTTTATTTATATTAATTATTATTAATTAATTATTATTTATTATTTATAATCTATTCTTTCTCTAGATTAATTATTTATTATTGATATTTATTGATCGCTTTGTATTTATTACTTATAATTCTATTTATTAATTATATTTATATTTATTATTAATCTTTATTGATTTATTTTATATTTATTATTTATGTTTATATTCATTAATATTTTATTAATATTTATTATTCATATTTATTGTTTATATATTGTATGTATTTATTAATTTCTATTAATTTATTAATTCTATTTATATTCATTATTTAGAATTTTATTCATTAATTTTTAATACATTTTTGGTTTTATTTATATTTATTATTTATATATATTAATAATTCTATTAATTATTCATTCTTTTTAATAATGATGTATTATTTATTATTTATTATTTATTTTTTTTAATTCTTTATTATTTCTGTTTGTCGAGCGCTTGATATTTATTATTTATAATTCTATTTATTAATGAGATTTAAATTTATTATTCCTATTGATTGATTGATAGATGCAATATATTATTATTATTATTATTATTATTATTATTATTATTATTATTATTATTATTATTATTTTGGTATTTATTATTTACACTAATTATTTTTAATTCTGTTTATTAATGATATTTTTATTTATTATTCCTATTGATTGATTGATAGATTCAATTTATATTTATCATTAATATTTATTTTTTATATATATATATTTATTATTTATATTTCTATTTATTATTTACACTAATTATTTATGATTCTATTTATTAATTATATTTATATTTATTATTCATATTGATTGATTGATAGATTCAATCTATATTATTATTAATTATTATTTATTATTGTTAATTATTATTTATTATTATATTTATTATTTATATTTGTGTTTATTATTTGCACTTATTATTTATGATTCTATTTATTAATTATATTATTATTATTCAAATTGATTGATTTCTATTTATTATTTATATTTGTGTTTATTATTTATGATTCTATTCATTAATTATATTTATTAATTATTATTAATATTTATTGATTTCTATTTATTATTATTATTTGTATTTATTATTTCCACTTATTATTTCTAATTCTATTTATTAATTATATTTTTATTTATTATTATTCATATTTATTGATAGATTTCTATTGATTATTTATATTTGTATTTATTAGTTACGCTTATTATTTATTATTATATTTATTATTATTGATAGATTGATTTCTATTTATTATTAATATTCGTATTTATTATTTACACTTATTATTTTTAATTCTATTTATTAATGATATTTTTATTTATTATTATTCATTTTGATTGATAGATTTCTATTTATTATTTATATTTGTATTTATTAGTTACACTTATTATTTATGATACTATTTATTAATTATATTTATTATTATTGCTGGATTGATTTCTATTTATTATTAATATTCGTATTTATTATTTACACTTATTATTTATGATTCTATTTATTAATTATATTTATTAATTATTATTAATATTGATCGATTTTTAATATTAATAATAAATTGATAATAAATATTTATTTAATAATTAAATATTAATGATTATATTTTAATAATATAATAATATAATATAATAATCTTATATTTATTATAAATAAATATTCATCATTAAATTGATAATAAATATTTATTATTTACACTGATTATTTATAATTCTATTTATTAATTATTATTCATATTGATTGATTGATTGATTTCTTTATATTGATTATATTTATATTTATTATTTACACATTATTTATTATTTTATTTATTAACGGTATTTATTAATTATTAATAATTAATAATTAATCATTAATTATTAATTAATTATTAATTCCTGATTATTATTATTATTATTAATTCTTCGTCTTTATTTCTATTTCTTCCATTCCCTGTCCCCAATCCCAATTTTTCAATTCCCAAAGTTCTGAGCGCCCAAAATTCCCCAAACTTTGGTGGCACCTGGGGCACCTTGGGAGCTGCGGCCACCGTGGGGACACCAATGGCACCAGAGGTGGCACCAATGGCACCAATGGCACCAGGGATGGCAGCAGGGATGGCACCAATGGCACCAATGGCAGCAGAGGTGGCACCAATGGCACCAATGGCAGCAATGGCACCAAAGATGGCACCAAAGATGGCACCAGAGATGGCAGCGATGGCACCAGGGATGGCACCAGAGGTGGCAGCAATGGCACCAGGGATGGCACCAATGGCACCAGAGGTGGCACCAATGGCACCAATGGCACCAGGGGTGGCACCAATGGCACCAATGGCACCAACGATGGCACCAATGGCACCAATGGCAGCAAAGATGGCACCAATGGCACTGATGGCACCAATGACACCAGAGGTGGCACCGATGGCACCAGGGAAGGCAGCAATGGCACCAATGGCACCAGGAATGGCACCAATGGCATCAAAGCCACCAGACATGGCACCAATGGCAGCAGAGGTGGCACCAAAGCCACCAGAGATGGCACCAATGACATTCCCAGAGATGGCACCAATGGCCATTGCCAAAGCCACCAGAGATGGCACCGATGACGTTCCCAAAGCCACCAGGGATGGCACCAGAGCCACCAGAGATGGCACCAGTGGCGTTCCCAGAGTCACCAGAGATGGCACCAATGGCATTCCCAGAGACGGCACCAATGACATTCCCAGAGACGGCACCAAAGCCACCAGAGATGGCACCAATGGTGTTCCCAAAGCCACCAGAGATGGCATCAGAGTCATTCCCAGAGCCACCAAAGACGGCACCAATGGCATTCCCAGAGATGGCACCGGAGCCACCAGGGATGGCACCAATGGGCCCAAAGCCACCAAGGATGGCACCAATGGCGCCAGAGATGGCACCAATGACACCAAAGCCACCAGGGATGGCACCGATGACGTTCCCAAAGCCACCAGGGATGGCAGCAGAGCCACCAGAGATGGCACCAATGGCACCAAAGCCACCAGAGATGGCACCAATGGCACCAGAGATGGCACCAATGACACCAAAGCCACCAGAGATGGCACCAATGGCGTCCCCAGAGCCACCAGAGATGGCACCAATGACATTCCCAGAGATGGCACCAGAGCCACCAAAGACGGCACCAATGGCCATTGCCAGAGACGGCACCAGAGCCACCAGGGATGGCATCAGAGCCATTCCCAAAGCCACCAAAGACGGCACCAATGGCATCCCTGGAGCCACCAGAGATGGCACCGGAGCACCAGGGATGGCACCAATGGCACCAGAGCCACCAAAGACGACACCAATGACATTCCCAAAGTCACCAGAGATGGCACCAATGACATTTCCAGGGACGGCACCAATGACACCAAAGCCACCAGGAATGGCACCGATGGCATCAGAGCCACCAGAGATGGCACCAATGGCACCAGGGATGGCACCAATGACCATTCCCAGAGCCACCTGAGATGGCACCAATGACCATTCCCAGAGCCACCAGAGATGGCACCAATGTCATTCCCAAAGCCACCAGAGATGGAACCAGAGCCACCAAAGACAGCACCAATGGCACCAGGGATGGCACCCATGACCATTCCCAGAGCCACCAGAGATGGCACCAATGGCACCAAAGCATCGGAGATGGCAGCAATGGCCATTCCCAAAGCCACCAGGGATGGCACCAATGGCATTCCCAGAGACGGCACCAAAGCCACCAGAGATGGCACCAATGACATCCCCAGAGCCACCAGAGACGGCACCGATGACGTTCCCAAAGCCACCAGGGATGGCACCAATGACATTTCCAGAGATGGCACCAATGGCACCAGAGATGGCACCAATGATGTTCCCAGAGACGGCACCAAAGCCACCAGAGATGGCACCAGGGATGGCACCAATGGCACCAATGGTGTTCCCAAAGCCACCAGAGATGGCACCAATGACATTCCCAGAGATGGCACCAAAGATACCAGAGATGGCACCAATGACATTCACAGGGATGGCACCAATGGCATTCCCAAAGCCACCAGAGATGGCACCAATGGCACCAGGGATGGCACCAAAGCCACCAAGGATGGCACCAATGGCATTTCCAGAGATGGCACCAATGACCATTCCCAGAGCCACCTGAGATGGCACCAATGTCATTCCCAGAGCCACCAGGGATGGCACCAATGTCATTCCCAGAGCCACCAGGGATGGCACCAATGTCATTCCCAAAGTCACCAGAGATGAAACCAGAGCCACCAAAGACAGCACCAATGGCACCAGGGATGGCACCCATGACCATTCCCAAAGCCACCAGGGATGGCACCAATGACACCAGAGATGGCACCAATGGCCATTGCCAAAGCCACCAGAGATGGCACCAGAGCCACCAGGGATGGCCCCAATGACATTCCCAGAGACGGCCCCAGAGCCACCAGAGATGGCACCAAAGCCGTTCCCAGAGATGGCACCAATGGCCATTCCCAAAGCCACCAGAGATGGCACCGGAGCCACCACGATGGCACCGATGGCACCAAAGCCACCAGGGATAGCACCAATGACACCAGAGATGGCACCAATGGCGTTCCCAAAGCCACCAGAGATGGCACCAATGGCCTTCCCAGAGATGGCGCCAATGGCGCCAGAGATGGCACCAAAGCCACCAAGGATGGCACCAATGGCATTTCCAGAGACGGCACCAATGTCATTCCCAAAGTCACCAGAGATGAAACCAGAGCCACCAAAGACAGCACCAATGGCACCAGGGATGGCACCCATGACCATTCCCAAAGCCACCAGAGATGGCACCAATGACGTTCCCAGAGCAATCAGGGATGGCACCAATCGCACTGGAGCCACCAGGGATGGCACCAATGGCACCAAAGCACCGGAGATGGCAGCAATGGCCATTCCCAAAGCCACCAGAGATGGCACCAATGACGTTCCCAGAGATGGCACCAGAGATGGCACCAATGGCACCAAGATGGCGGCAATGGCATTTCCAGGGATGGCACCAATGGCCATTCCCAGAGATGGCACCAAAGCCACCAGGGATGGCGCCAAAGCCACCAGAGATGGCACCAATGGCATTTCCAGAGATGGCACCAGAGCCACCAGAGGTGGCACCAATGGCCATTCCCAAAGCCACCAGGGATGGCACTAATGACACCAAAAATGGCATCAATGACATTCCCAGATACGGCACCAATGGCGTTCCCAAAGCCACCAGAGATGGCACCAAAGATACCAGAGATGGCACCAATGGGCCCAAAGCCACCATGGATGGCCCCAGAGCCACCAAAGACGGCACCAATGGCACCAAAGACATTCCCAGAGATGGCACCAGAGCCATCAGAGATGGCACCAATGGCACCAAAGCCACCAAGGATGGCACCAATGACATTTCCAGAGACGGCACCAATGACCATTCCCAGAGCCACCTGAGATGGCACCAATGACCATTTCAAAGCCACCAGAGATGGCACCAATGACCATTCCCAAAGTCACCAGAGATGAAACCAGAGCCACCAAAGACAGCACCAATGGCACCAGAGCCACCAGAGATGGTACCAATGACACCAGAGATGGCACCAATGACCATTTCAAAGCCACCAGAGATGGCACCAATGACCATTCCCAAAGTCACCAGAGATGAAACCAGAGCCACCAAAGACAGCACCAATGGCACCAGAGCCACCAGAGATGGTACCAATGACACCAGAGATGGCACCAATGACCATTCCCAAAGCCACCAGAGATGGCACCAATGACGTTCCCAGAGCAATCAGGGATGGCACCAATCGCAGTGGAGCCACCAGAGATGGCACCAATGGCACCAATGGCACCAAGATGGCAGCAATGGCATTTCCAGGGATGGCACCAATGGCCATTCCCAGAGATGGCACCAAAGCCACCAGAGATGGCACCAAAGCCACCAGAGATGGCACCAATGGCCATTCACAGAGATGGCACCAGAGCCACCAGAGGTGGCACCAATGGCCATTCCCAAAGCCACCAGGGATGGCACTAATGACACCAGCAATGGCACCAATGGCATTCCCAGAGACGGCACCAATGGGGTTCCCAAAGCCACCAGAGATGGCACCAATGGGACCAGAGATGGCACCAATGGGACCAGAGATGGCACCAATGGGCCCAAAGCCACCAAGGATGGCCCCAGAGCCACCAAAGATGGCACCAATGACACCAAAGCCACCAGGGATGGCACCAATGGCATTCCCAGAGATGGCACCAGAGCCACCAAAGACGGAGCCAATGGCACCAAAGACATTCCCAGAGATGGCACCAGAGCCATCAGAGATGGCACCAATGGCACCAAAGCCACCAAGGATGGCACCAATGACATTTCCAGAGACGGCACCAATGACCATTCCCAAAGCCACCAGAGATGGCCCCAGAGCCACCAGAGATGGCACCAATGGCATTCCCAGAGCCACCAGGGATGGCACCAATGATGTTCCCAGAGCAATCAGGGATGGCACCAATGGCACCAGAGCCACCAGAGGTGGCACAAATGGCCATTTCCAAAGCCACCAGTGATGGCACCAATGGCACCAGAGATGGCACCGGAGCACCAGAGACAGCACCAATGGCACCAAAGCCACCAGAGACGGCACCAATGGCGTTCCCAGAGCCACCAGAGATGGCACCAAAGCCACCAGAGATGGCACCAGAGCACCAGGGATGGCACCAATGGCACCAAAGCCACCAGAGGTGGCACCAATGGCATTCACAGAGATGGCACCAAAGCCACCAAAGACGGCACCAATGGCGTTCCCAGAGCCACCAGAGATGGCAGCAATGACACCAAAGACGGCACCAATGGCACCAATGGCCATGCCCAAAGCCACCAGAGATGGCACCAATGACATTCCCAGAGACGGCACCAAAGCCACCAGAGATGGCACCAATGGCATCCCCAAAGCCACCAGAGACGGCACCAATGACCATTTCCAAAGCCACCAGTGATGGCGCCAATGGCACCAGAGATGGCACCAATGGCATTCACAGAGATGGCACCAGAGCCACCAAAGACGGCACCAATGGCCATTCCCAGGGATGGCACCGGAGCCACCAGAGATGGCACCAGAGATGGCACCAATGGCACCAAAGCCACCTGAGATGGCACCAATGGCATCCCCAGAGCCACCAGAGATGGCACCAATGGGCCCAAAGCCACCAAAAATGGCACCAATGGTGTTTCCAGAGACGGCACCAATGGCGTTCCCAAAGCCACCAGAGATGGCACCAATGACATTTCCAGAGATGGCACCGGAGCCACCAGAGATGGCACCAAAGATACCAGAGGTGGCACCAATGGCACGAAAGCCACCAGAGATGGCACCAATGGCACCAGGGATGGCACCAATGGTGTCCCCAAAGCCACCAGAGACGGCACCAATGGCCATTCCCAAATCCCGCAAAAAATCCCAAAAAATCCCCAAAACATCCCCAGAAAATCCCAAAAAATCCCAAAAAAAAATCCCAGAAAATCCCCACAACAATCGCCAAAAATCCCCACAAAAATGCCCCAAAATATCCCCCAAAAAATCCCAAAAAATCCCCACAGAAATGCCCCAAAAACAAAAAAAATCCCCCACAAAAATCCCCAGAAAATTCCAAAATATCTCAAAAAAAATCCCCCAAAAATGCCCAAAAATCAAAAAAAATCCCCCCAAAATCCCCCCAAAAATCCCCCAAAAATCCCCACAAAAATCCCCTAAAAATCCCCAAAAAATCTCCAAAAAATCCCCCGAAAAATCCCAAAAAATCTCAAAAAAATCCCCCAAAAAATCCCAAAAAATCCCCAAAAAATCCCCCCAAAAATCCCAAAAATCTCAAAAAAATCCCCCAAAAATCCCTAAAAAAATCCCCAAAAAATCCCAAAAATTTTTGGGGGATTTTTTGGGGATTTTTCTGGGATTCTTCTGGGATATTTTGCAATTTTGGGGGATTTTTTGGGGATTTTTTTGGGATTTTTTAGGGAATTTTTGGGGATTTTTTTGGGGATTTTTAGGGGATTTTTGGGGATTTTTGGGGGATTTTTTGTGGTTTTTGTGGGGATTTTTGGGGAATTTTTTGGGATTTTTAAAAAATTTTTCTGGGATTTTTTCGGATTTTTTTTTGGTTTTTTCTCAGATTTTTCAGGGATTTTTTGGGGATTTTTGAGGATTTTTGGGGGAATTTTTTGGTGATATTTGGGGAATTTTTTGAGATATTTAGGAATTTTTTGGGGGAATTTTTGGGATTTTTTTAGGGAATTTTTGGGATTTTTTAGGGAATTTTTTAAGAATTTTTTTATTTTATTTTTAGGGTTTTTTTGGGGGGGTTGGATTTTTGGGGTGTTTTTCCTGTTTTTTTTTATTTTGTTTTTTTTTCCTTTTTTGCCTCTTTTTTCGGTTTTTATTTTATTTTTGGGGGTTTTTAAAAATTTTTTTTATTTTTGGATTTTTTGGCTTTTTTGTGCATTTTTTTCCTTTTTTCCCTATTTTTCTTCATTTTTTATGGGGTTTTTTTTGGAGTTTTTTCTGTCCTTTTTTTGGGGCTGAAAATGTCGATTTTTCCTCATTTTTCCCCATTTTCCCCATTGTTTTTCAGGTCAATTTTTCCCCATTTTTCCCCATTTTCCAGCTGGTTTTTGGGTCGATTTTCCCCTTTTTTTCCCATTTTCCCATCTCTTTTTTGGGTCGGTTTTTTGGGATGAAAATGTCGATTTTCCCCCATTTTTCCCCATTTTCTCGCCTCTTTTTTGGGTCGATTTTCCCCATTTTTCCCCATTTTCCCCATTGTTTTTCAGGTCAATTTTTCCCCATTTTTCCCCCTTTCCCCTTCTCTTTTTCAGATCATTTTTTTTGAGTGAAAATGTCGATTTTTCCCATTTTTTGCCATTTTCCCATCTGTTTTTGGCTCGATTTTTTCAGGATGAAAATGTCAATTTTCCCCATCTTTTACCATTTTCCCTTCTCTTTTTTGGCTCGATTTTTCCCCATTTTTTCCCATTTTCCCGGCTGTTTTTTGGGGTCTTTTTTTTGGGTGAAAATGTCAATTTTCCCCCATTTTTTGCCATTTTCCCATCTCTTTTTTGGGTCAATTTTTTGGGTGAAAATGTCGATTTTTCCCCATTTTTCCCCATTTTCCTGGCTGTTTTTCAGGTCAATTTTTCCCCATTTTTCCCCATTTTCCCCATTGTTTTTCAGGTCACTTTTTCCCATTTTTCCCCCTTTTCCCGTCTCTTTTTCGGACCGATTTTTTGGTGTGAAAATGTTGATTTTTCCCCATTTTTCCCCATTTCCCTCATTGTTTTTCAGGTCAATTTTTCCCCATTTTCCCCATTGTTTTTCAGGTCAATTTTCCCCCATTTTTTGCCATTTTCCCAGCTGGTTTTTGGGTTGATTTTCCCCATTTTCCCCATTGTTTTTTGGGTCAATTTTCCCCATTTTTCCCCATTTTCCCCCTGGTTTTTGGCTCGATTTTTCCCCATTTTTTCCCATTTTCCCATCTGTTTTTGGCTCGATTTTTTCAGGATGAAAATGTCAATTTTCCCCATTTTTTCTCATTTTCCTGGCTGGTTTTTGGGTCGATTTTTCCCCCATTTTTCCCCATTTTCCCATCTGTTTTTTGGGTCAATTTTCCCCATTTTCCCGGCTGTTTTTCAGGTCAATTTTTCCCCATTTTTCCCCATTTTCCCATCTCTTTTCCGGATCGTTTTTTTTGAGTGAAAATGTCAATTTTCCCCCATTTTTCCCCATTTTCCCGGCGGTTTTTTGGGTCGATTTTCCCCATTTTTTGCCATTTTCCCTTCTCTTTTTTGGGTCGGTTTTTTGGGGTGAAAATGTCAATTTTTCCCCATTTTCCCCCATTTTCTCGCCTCCTTTTTGGGTCGATTTTTCCCCATTTTTCCCCATTTTCCCATCTGTTTTTGGGTCGATTTTTTCAGGATGAAAATGTCGATTTTCCCCATTTTTCCCCACTTTCCCATCTCTTTTTCAGACCGATTTTTTGGTGTGAAAATGTCGATTTTCCCCATTTTCCCCATTGTTTTTCAGGTCAATTTTCCCCCATTTTTCCCCATTTTCCCAGCTGGTTTTTGGCTTGATTTTTCCCCATTTTTCCCCCTTTCCCCATCTCTTTTTCGGATCATTTTTTTTGAGTGAAAATGTCGATTTTTCCCCATTTTTCCCCCATTGTTTTTCAGGTCAATTTTTCCCATTTTTCCCCATTTCCCCATATCTTTTTTAACCATTTTTTTGGTGTGAAAATGTCAATTTTTCCCCATTTTTTCCCATTTTCCCGGCTGTTTTTTGGGTCCATTTTTCCCCATTTTCCTGGCTGGTTTTTGGCTCAATTTTTCCCCATTTTTCCCCCTTTTCCCATCTCTTTTTTGGATCCTTTTTTTTGAGTGAAAATGTTGATTTTTCCCCATTTTCCCCATTGTTTTTCAGGTCACTTTTTCCCCATTTTTCCCCATTTTCCCTTCTGTTTTGGGTCAATTTTTTCAGGATGAAAATGTCGATTTTCCCCATTTTCCCCATTTTTCCCACTGTTTTTTGGGTCGATTTTTCCCCATTTTTCCCCATTTTCCCCATTGTTTTTCAGGTCGATTTTCCCCATTTTTCCCCATTTTCCCGCCTATTTTTTGGGTTGATTTTCCCCTTTTTCCCCATTTTCCTGGCTGTTTTCAGATCAATTTTTTTGGGTGAAAATGTCGATTTTCCCCCATTTTTTGCCATTTTCCTGGCTGGTTTTTGGGTCGATTTTCCCCCATTTTTCTTCAGGTCAATTTTCCCCATTTTTCCCCATTTTCCCGCCTATTTTTTGGGTTGATTTTCCCCTTTTTCCCCATTTTCCTGGCTGTTTTCAGATTGATTTTTTTGGGTGAAAATGTCGATTTTTCCCCATTTTCCCCATTGTTTTTCAGGTCAATTTTCCCCCATTTTTTCCCATTTCCCCCATTGTTTTTCAGGTCGATTTTTCCCCATTTTTTCCCATTTTCCCATCTCTTTTTTGGGTCAATTTTTTCAGGATGAAAATGTCGATTTTCCCCATTTTTCCCCATTTTCCCCATTGTTTTTCAGGTCGCTTTTTCCCATTTTTCCCCATTTTCCCAGCTGTTTTTTGTGTCTTTTTTTTTGGGTGAAAATGTTGATTTTTTCCCCCATTTTTTCCCATTTTTCCCGCTGTTTTTTGGGTCGATTTTTCCCCATTTTTCCCCATTTTCCCATCTGTTTTTTGGGTCAATTTTCCCCATTTTTCCCCATTTTCCCGTCTGTTTTTTGGCTCGATTTTTCCCCATTTTTCCCCATTTTCCCCTTTGTTTTTCAGGTCGCTTTTTCCCCATTTTTTCCCATTTTCCCATCTGTTTTTTGAGTCGATTTTCCCATTTTCCTGGCTGTTTTTTGGCTCAGTTTTTCCCCATTTTTCCCCATTTTCCCATCTGTTTTTTGGGTCAATTTTCCCCATTTTTCCCCATTTTCCCCATTGTTTTTCAGGTCGATTTTTTCCCATTTTCCCCCATTTTCCCCATTGTTTTTCAGGTCAATTTTCCCCCATTTTTTGCCATTTTCCCATCTGGTTTTTGGGTTGATTTTCCCCATTTTCCCCATTGTTTTTCAGGTCAATTTTCCCCCATTTTTCCCCATTTTCCCCATTGTTTTTCAGGTCAATTTTCCCCCATTTTCCCCCATTTTTTCAGACCGATTTTTTGGATAAAAATGTCCATTTTTTTGGATTTTCCCCTCTCTTTTTCCAGACCCGCAAGGAGTTAACACCTCCCTCCCCTCCATTTACATCTGGCGCTTTTCCCTGCGTGTTTATTTGGATTTTTTCCCCTCTCTCCCCCTTCCCAAAGTTGGCAGCGCCTCCCGTTTTCCATCAGGCCAGCATTTGGGAATTGTGAGCGGAATGAAACCGATCCAATCTCCTGCCTGCGACATGAATTTTCATTAATTACAACCTTGTCAGCAAAAGCATTATCAAAGCTGAAGATGAAAATGCTAATGAGCGCTCATTTGCATCTTTCGCTTTGTTGGAATGTCATTAATTATTACATTTTATGATGATGAATGCAGCTGTCGAAGCTCTCCCGTGCATAATTAGCCGGCAGCCCAGCAGCGAATTTGGGTGAAAAAAGCCCAAAAAACCCCAAAAATCGGCAACGATTTCCCCCGAAATTTCCCCCGAAACTTTTCCCCTCCGTTTCTCCCGGCTTCGTCTCCCGTGATTCGCGAATATTTTGATTTTTTTTTTAATTTTTTTAAATTTTTTTTTGGAAATGGTTCTTCCAGCTTAATTAATGCCACGCTTAATTATAACACCATGATGTCAGCGGTTTTAATTAAGTATTGGCTCGGGTACAAGAAAACTCCTCGCCGCAGTAAAAGTCGCTGTCGGCGCCTCCCAAAGCGCCGGGGAAGGGGGGAAAAATTCGAGTGGTTGGCGATCGGGATTTGGGAAATATTGGGAAAATGGGAGATTTTTTAATATATATATTATATATATTAGATATTATATATTATATATTATATATTAGATATTAGATATTAGATATTAGATATTAGATGTTTCTGTCCTGGATTTGTAAAAATAGATGTGTTTATATATATGCTATATCTGCAAAAATATTATATATAATATGGGTTCATATATTATATATTATATATTATATATTATATATTATATATTCTATAATATATATTATATATTATTTATTATTTATTGTTTATTATATATTTCTGTCTGGGATTTGTAAAAAGAGATGTGTTTATATATATGCTATATATGGATTATATTGTATATTTGCAAAAATATATATTATATATATTATGTGTTCATGTATTATATATATAATATTTAGAATTGCAAAAATATATCTATTATATCTATTATCTATTATCTATTATCTATTATCTATTATCTATTATATATATATTATATGTTATGTATTATATATTATATGTTTCTATCCTGGATCTGTAAAAATAGATGTGTTTATATATATGCTATATATGGATTATATTGTATATTTGCAAAAATATATATTATATATATTATGTGTTCATGTATTATATATATAATATATAGAATTGCAAAAATATATCTATTATATCTATTATCTATTATCTATTATCTATTATATATATATTATATGTTATGTATTATATATTATATGTTTCTATCCTGGATCTGTAAAAATAGATGTGTTTATATATATGCTATAGATGGATTATATTGTATATTTGCAAAAATATATATTATATATAATATGTGTTCATATGTTATATATTATATATTATATATTATATATATGCTATATATGTAGTATATTGTATGTCTGCAAACATATATTATATATATTATGGGTTTCTATATGATATATTATATATTATAGATTTGCAATATATATATTATGTATTTATATATATTCTATATATGGATTCTATTGTATATTTGCAAAAAAAAAATATATATAATATATTATGTGGTCATATATTTTATATATAATATTTAGATTTGCAAAAATATATGTATTATATATATTATGTGTTCATATATTATATATTATATATTATATATTATATATTATATATTATATATTATATGTTTCTGTCCTGGATTTGTAAAAATAGATGTGTTTATATATATGCTATAGATGTATTATATTGTAGATTTGCAAAAATATATATATTATATATTATAGGTTTATATATTATAGGTGTAATATATAATATGTAATATATATTATGTGTTTATATGTTATCTATATAATATATATTTGCAAAAATGTATCTATTATATATATTATGTGTTTATATATATTCTATATATGGATTATATTGCATATTTGCAAAAATATATGTATTACATATATTATGTGTTCATATATTATATATTATATATTATATATTTCTGTCCTGGATTTGTAAAAATAGATGTGTTTATATATATGCTATAGATGGATTATATTGTATATTTCTCAAAATATATATTATATATAATATGGGTTTATATATAATATATTTAATATTATAGATTTGCAAAAATGTATATACTATGCGTTTATATATTTTCTATATATGGATTATATTGTATATTTCTCAAAATATATATTATATGCATTATGTGTTCATATATTATATGTATAATATTTAGATTTGCAAATATATATATATTATATATATTATGTGTTCATGTATTATATATTATATATTTAATATTTAGATTTGCAAAAATGTATATATTATGTGTTTATGTATATTCTATATATGGATCATAGTGTATATTTGCAAAAATATATATTATATACATTATGGGTTTATATATTATATATTTAATATTTAGATTTGCAAAAATATATGTATTATATATATGATGGGTTTATATATTATATATTATATATTTAGTATTATAGATTTGCAATATATATATATTATGTGTTTATATATATTCTATATATGGATTATATTGTATATTTGTCAAAATATATATTATATACATTATGTGTTTAAATATTATATATAATATATAATATATTATATGTTTATATATGAAATATTTAATATAATATATTTGCAAATATATATATTATGTGTGTATATATATTCTATATATGGATTATATTGTATCTTTGCCAAAAAATATTATATATTATGTGTTTATATGTTATAAATATAATATTAGATATATTGGCAAAAATATAGAAATTATAATGTGCTTATATGTTATATATATAATATTATATATTTGCAAAAATGTATATATTATGTGTTTATATATATTCTATATATGTATTATAGTGTATATTTGCAGAAATATCTATTATATATTATATATATTATATATATTTGCAAAAAATTTATTTCTATATCTATTATGTGCTTGTATGTTTTATATATATCACGTGGTTTTATATATTATATACGTATTATATTCTATATTTGCAAAAATATGTTATCTATATAATGTGTTTACATATCACATATATAATATTATATATTTGCAAAAATATAAATAATAAATAATATTGTTATATGTTATATATATATAATGTTATATATTTGCAAAAAATGTATATATATATTATATTTTATATATTATATTATATATTTGCAAAAAGCCAAGCCTATGTATTATAATATATATATTATATATATATATAATATATACAAATATATTGTAATATATGTGCTTGGGTTTTTACAAATATTCAAATACATTTTATATGTGTTGTGTTAGGAAGTGATGCTGGATTAATGCTATCAAATATTTTATATTTCTATCTAAAATATTGAAATATAAATAAATATTTATTTCTATATATATTTATTTATATTTATTTTATATATATAAATATATGTATTATATATTATATATATATAGAAATATATATATAAATATATAAAAATAAATATATATTATATATATAAATATATAAAAATAAATATATATTATATATATAAATATATAAAAATAAATATATAATATATATAATATATATATTATCATATATATGCTTGGCTTTTTACAAATATTCAAATAAATTTTATATATATTTTATATATTTCTATATATATTTATTTATATTTATATTATATATTTATAAAATATATGTATTATATATTGCATATATATAGAAATATATATAAATATATATAAATAAATATATATTTTATACATATATATATATATAAATAAATATATATTATATATAATATATATATTATCATATATATGCTTGGCTTTTTGCAAATATTCAAATAAATTTTATATGTGTTGTGTTGGAAAGTAATGCTGGATTAATTCTATTAAATATATATATATATTATATATATTATATAGATATATATTATATGTAGATATATATAATATAGAGATATTTATTCTATTATATTATAATTATATTATAATCTATCAGCTTGGTTTTTTGTAAATATTTAATATTCCATGTATTGAGTTAGAAAATAATGCTGGATTAATTCTATTAAATATAGATAGATAAATATAATATAAATAAATAAAATATAAATATAAATAAATAAATAATCTAGACCTATATATATAATATAGAGATATATAATATAAAGAGTTAGATATATATATATAATATAGATATATATAATATATCTATATATAATATAGATATATATAATATATTTATATCTATAATATAGATATAAATATAAAATATAGTGATATATATAATATAATTTTAAGGGATTTTTGGGGTGATTTTTGGGGAATTTTTAGGGGAATTTTTAGGGATTTTTGGGTGATTTTCTTGCGATTTTTGGGGATTTTTTAGGGATTTATGGGAGATTTTTGTGCGAATTTTTAGGGACTTTTTGGCTGATTTTGGGGAGGATTTTTAGGGATTTTTTGGGGATTTTTGGGATTTTTTGGGGTGATTTTTTTGGGAATTATAGAGATAGGTCTAATATAGCCATATATTTATATAATATAGATATATAATATAGATAGATATGAAATATAGAGATATATAAAATATAGGGATATATATTTATTATGTATATATTATATTTTTATATATATAATATTTATATATATTTATATATAAATATTATATTTATATATTTATATTTATATTTATATTATTTTATATATTTATATATTATATATATTATATATATAAATAATTAAAAATAAATAAATAAATAAATAAATATATATATATATATATATATATATACAATATATATATATTTAATATAGAGAAATCCTGTATTTAAATAGAATTTTTTCATCATGTATGAATTCTATAAATATGCAACAGGTTCTTGTTTTTAAGGATTAAATTGTCCAAATTATTATGACTTTAATTCTATTTTCTATGGTTATATATTTATTTTATATAGTTATATATAGATTTTCTATGGATATATTTGTATTTTATATGGTTATATATTTATTATATATAGTTATAGATGGATTTTCTAGGGTTATATATTTATTTTCTATGGTTATATATTTATTTTTTATCATTATATATGTATTTTGCATGGTTATTATATGGATTTTCTATGGTTATATATTTATTTTCTGTGGTTATATATGGATTCTATATGGATATATTTGTATTTTCTATGGTTCTATATTTATTTTATATAGTTATAGATGGATTTTATATGGTTATGTATTTATTTTATATAGTTATATATGGATTTTCTATGGTTATATATTTTATATCGTTATATTTGTATTTTCTATGGTTCTATATTTATTTTATATCCTTATATTGGTATTTTCTATGGTTCTATTTCCATTTTTTATAGTTATATATTTATTTTATATGTTCATATATATTTTTTCTCTAATTATATATGCATTTTCTATGGTTCTATATGGATTTTCTATGGTTAAATTGTATTTTCTATATATGTATGCATATATCCACATTTGTATATATGGTTCTATTTCTATTTTATATCATTATATTTCTATTTTCTATAGTTCTATTTCTATTTTCTATAGTTCTATTTCTATTTTCTATAGTTATATTTCCATTTTCTATGATTATATTTCTATTTTCTATAGTTCTATTTCTATTTTCTATAGTTATATTTCTATTTTCTATGATTATATTTCTATTTTCTCTAGTTATATTTCTATTTTCTATAGTTATATTTCTATTTTCTAGAGTTCTATTTCTATTTTCTATAGTTATATTTGTATTTTCTATAGTTACATTTCTATTTTCTATAGTTATATTTATATTTTCTATAGTTATATTTGTATTTCCTATGGTTCTATATGGATTTTCTATGATTCTATTTCTATTTTCTATAGTTCTATTTCTATTTTCTATAGTTCTATTTCTATTTTCTATGATTATATTTCTATTTTCTATAGTTCTATTTCTATTTTCTAAAGTTCTATTTCTATTTTCTATAGTTCTATTTCTATTTTCTATAGTTATTTTTCTATTTTCTATGATTATATTTATATTTTTTATGATTATATTTCTATTTTCTATGGTTATATTTCTATTTTCTAATATTATATTTCTATTTTCTATACTTATATTTCCATTTTCTATTATTATATTTCTATTTTCTATACTTATATTTCTTTTTCCTATAGTTCTATTTCTATTTTCTCTTATTATATTTCTCTTTTCTATAGTTATATTTCTCTTTTTTATAGTTATATTTCTATTTTCTATACTTATATTTTTATTTTCTACACATATTTTTCTATTTTCTATAGTTGTATTTCTATTTTCTATAGTTATATATTTATTTTATATGTTCATATACCTATTTTCTCTAATTATATATGTATTTTGTATGGTTCTATATGGATTTTCTATGATTATATTTCTATTTTCTATAGTTATTTTTCTATTTTCTATACTTATATTTCTATTTTCTATAGTTATATATTTATTTTATGTGTTCATATACCTATTTTCTATAGTTATATTTGTATTTTCTATAGTTATATTTCTATTTTCTATAGTTATATTTGTATTTCCTATGGTTCTATTTCTATTTTCTATGGTCATATTTATATTTTCTATGATTATATTTTCTATTATTATATTTATATTTTCTATTATTATATTTCTATTTTCTATAGCTATATTTGTATTTTCTATGACTATACTTATATTTTCTATAGTTATATTTCTATTTTCTATACTTATATTTCTATTTTCTACAGTCATATTTCTATTTTCTACAGTTATATTTCTATTTTCTATACTTATATTTCTATTTTCTATGACTATACTTATATTTTCTATAGTTATATTTCTATTTGCTATAGTTATATTTCTATTTTCTATACTTATATTTCCATTTTCTATGATTATATTTCTATTTTCTATTACTATATTTATATTTTCTATCATTCTATTTCTATTTTCTATTATTGTACTTATATTTTCTATTGTTATTTTTCTATTTTCTATGGTCATATTTATATTTTCTATGATTATATTTATATTTTCTATAGTTCTATTTCTCTTTTCTATAGTCATATTTCTTTTTTCCATCATTCTATTTCTATTTTCTATAGTTCTATTTCTATTTTCTATAGTTATTTTTCTATTTTCTATGATTATATTTATATTTTTTATGATTATATTTCTATTTTCTAAACTTATATTTCTATTTTCTACAGTTATATTTCTATTTTCTACGGTCATATTTCTATTTTCTATAGTTCTATTTCTCTTTTCTATACTTATATTTCTATTTTCTATAGTTATATTTCTATTTTCTATAGTTATATATATTTATTTTAGATGTTTATATATGTATTTTCTATAGTTATATATGGATTTTGTATAGTTCTATATGGATTTTCTATTACTATATTTCTATTTTCTATTATTATATTCATATTTTCTATAGTTATATTTCTATTTTCTATAGTTATATTTGTATTTCCTATGATTATATTTTTATTTTCTATGGTCATATTTCTATTTTCTATACTTATATTTCCATTTTCTATGATTATATTTGTATTTTCTATTGCTATATTTATATTTTCTATCATTCTATTTCTATTTTCTATTATTATACTTATATTTTCTATAGTTATATTTCTATTTTCTATAGTTATATTTCTATTTTCTATTATTATATTTCTATTTTCTATTATTTTATTTCTATTTTCTATAGTTATAGTTGTCTTTTCTGTGACTATACTTATATTTTCTTTAGTTCTATTTCTATTTTCTATAGTTATATTTCTATTTTCTATGGTCATATTTCTATTTCCTATGCTTATATTTGTATTTTCTCTAGTTATATTTCCATTTTCTATGATTATATTTCTACTTTCTATACTTATATTTCCATTTTCTATTATTATATTTCTATTTTCTATGCTTATATTTCTATTTTCTATACTTATATTTCTATTTTCTATTATTATATTTCCATTTTCTATGATTATATTTCTAATTTCTATCCTTATATTTCTATTTTCTATAGTTCTATTTCTATTTTCTATACTTATATTTCCATTTTCTATGCTTATATTTCTATTTTTTATGATTATATTTCTATTTTCTCCACTTCTATTCCTATTTTCTACACACACACCCATACACCAACATTCACACCCATTTTTACACCCACATTTTTCCCCTTCTCTTCCTTACCCGCCCCATCCCCACCTTGAAAAATTCCATTTTTTCTTTACAACCCCTCCAACCTTAACTCCACCACCAACAGAACCCTCCAAAATCACCTTTAAACCCCCAATAAACACAAATATTTTTATATATTTATAATTTTTGTGATTATTAATTTGGAACAATGGGGTTGTAGGAGCGGAAGGGGCTCTGGAGCAGATGGGCCCATTCCACATGAGCGGCCCAATCAATCACAGCTGAAGGGCCCAGGTGCGCCGCAGCCGCGCCGCCGGCCCCGTGTCACAGCCGGCAACGCACGCCCTGAGCGGTGCCAGTGCCAGGGTCGGGGTCTGTAGGACCCTATAACTGCTGCTTGTGACCCTATAAACCCACCCTGTAACCCTATAAACACTGCGACCCTATAAACCCATCCTGGGACCCTATAAACACTGGGACCCTATAGACCTGTCCAGTTCTGCCACGCACGCCCAGAGCAGTGCCAGCGCCAGGGTCTGGGTCTGTAGGACCCTAGAACTGCTGTGTGTGACCCTATAAACTCACTCTGTGATCCTATAAACCCTGGGACCCCATAAAGCCATCCTGTGATCCCATAAACTCTTCCTGTGATCCTATAAACCCATCCAGTTCTGCCACGCACGGGGCTGCGACACCAGCGCCAGAGCACGGTGCCAGGAGGGTCCCCAGGACCCCATCCCTGCTGTGTGTGACCCTATAAACTCATCCTGGGACCCTATAAACCCTGCGACCCCATAAACCCATCCTGTGATCCTATAAACCCTGGGATCCTATAAACCCATCCAGCTCTGCCACGCACGGGGCTGCACCGCCAGCATTGAGCACTGTGCCAGGAGGGTCCCCAGGACCCCATTCCTGCTGTGTGTGACCCTATAAACCCATCCTGTGACCCTATAAACACTGCGACCCTATAAACACATCCTGGGACCCCATAAACCCATCCAGCTCTGTCACACACGGGGCTGCAACGCCAGCACCGAGAACGGTGCCAGTCCCACAGCCTGGTCTGGGTCTGTAGGACCCCATAACTGCTGTGTGTGACCCTATAAACTCATCCTGTGACCCTATAAACCCTGGGATCCTATAAACACATCCTGGGACCCTATAAACTCTTCCTGGGACCCTATAAACCCTTCCAGCTCTGTCACACACGGGGCTGCGCCGCCAGTGCTGAGAGCGCTGCCAGCACGGCCTGCGTCCCCAGGACCCTGTCCCTGTGCTGTGTGTGACCCCACAAACCCATCCTGTGACCCTATAAATGCTGCAATCCTATAAACCCATCCTATGATCCTATAAACCCATCCTGGGACCCTATAAACCCATCCAGCTCTGTCACGCACGGGGCTGCGTCACCAGCATTGAGTGCGGTGCCAGTCCCACAGCCTGGTCTGGGTCTGTAGGACCCCATAACTGCTGTGTGTGACCCTATAAACTCATCCTGGGACCCTATAAACACTGGGATCCTATAAACACATCCTGGGACCCTATAAACACTGGGATCCCATAAACCCATCCAGCTCTGCCACACACGGGGCTGTGACGCCAGCATTGAGAGCGGTGCCAGGAGGGTCCCCAGGACCCCAGAACTGCTGTGTGTGACCCCACAAACCCATCCTGGGACCCTATAAATGCTGCGATCCTATAAAGCCATCCTGTGACCCTATAAACACTGTGATCCTATAAAGCCATCCTGTGATCCTATAAACCCTGTGACCCTATAAACCCGTCCAGCTCTGCCACGCACGGGGCTGCGCCACCAGCATTGAGTGCAGTGCCAGCCCCACAGCCTGGTCTGGGTCGGTAGGACCCCAGAACTGCTGCGTGTGACCCCACAAACCCGTCCTGGGACCCCATAAACACTGGGACCCCATAAACCCATCCGGTGATCCTATAAACCCATCCTGTGATCCTATAAACCCTGGGATCCTATAAACCCATCCTGGGACCCTATAAACACTGGGATGCTATAAACCCTTCCTGGGACCCTATAAACCTGTCCAGCTCTGCAACGCACGCCCAGAGCGGTGCCAGCGCCAGGGTCTGGGTCTGTAGGACCCCAGAACTGCTGTGTGTGACCCTATAAACTCATCCTGGGACCCTATAAACACTGGGATCCTATAAACACATCCTGGGACCCTATAAACACTGGGATCCTATAGACCTGTCCAGCTCTGCCACGCACGCCCAGAGCGGTGCCAGCGCCAGGGTCTGGGTCTGTAGGACCCTAGAACTGCTGTGTGTGACCCTATAAACTCACTCTGTGATCCTATAAACCCTGGGACCCCATAAAGCCATCCTGTGATCCTATAAACACTGCAATCCTATAAACTCATCCTGTGATCCTATAAACCCATCCACGCTCTGGGCCACGCACGCCCAGAGCGGTGCCAGTGCCAGGGTCTGGCTCTGTAGGACCCTAGAACTGCTGTGTGTGACCCTATAAACTCACTCTGTGATCCTATAAACACTGGGATCCTATAAACACATCCTGGGACCCTATAAACGCTGCGACCCCATAAACTCATCCTGTGATCCTATAAACTCTTCCAGCTCTGCCACGCACGCCCAGAGCGGTGCCAGCGCCAGGGTCTGGGTCTGTAGGACCCTAGAACTGCTGTGTGTGACCCTATAAACTCACTCTGTGATCCTATAAACACTGGGATCCTATAAACACATCCTGGGACCCCATAAACACTGGGATCCTATAAACCCGTCCAGTTCTGCCATGCACGCCCAGAGCGCTGCCAGTGCCAGGGCCTGGGTCTGTAGGACCCTAGAACTGCTGTGTGTGACCCTATAAACTCATCCGGTGATCCTATAAACCGTGGGACCCTATAAACCCATCCTGGGATCCTATAAACACTGGGATCCCATAAACCCATCCTGGGACCCTATAAATGCTGCAATCCTATAAACCCTTCCTGTGATCCTATAAACACTGGGATCCTATAAACCTGTCCAGTTCTGCCACGCACGCCCAGAGCGCTGCCAGTGCCAGGGTCTGGGTCTGTAGGACCCCAGAACTGCTGTGTGTGACCCTATAAACTCACTCTGTGATCCTATAAACACTGGGATCCTATAAACACATCCTGTGATCCCATAAACTCTTCCTGTGATCCTATAAACCCATCCAGTTCTGCCACGCACGGGGCTGCGACGCCGGCGCCAGAGCACGGTGCCAGGAGAGTCCCCAGGACCCCATTCCAGCTGTTTGTGACCCCATAAACCCATCCCGTGACCCTATAAACCCTGGGATCCTATAAACACATCCTGGGACCCTATAAACCCATCCGGTGATCCTATAAACTCTTCCAGCTCTGCCATGCACGGGGCTGTGACGCCAGCATTGAGCACTGTGCCAGTCTGGTCTGGGTCTGTAGGACCCTGTCCCTGTGCTGCTTGTGACCCTATAAACTCATCCTGGGACCCCATAAACACTGGGACCCCACAAACCCATCCTGGGACCCCATAAACCCTTCCTGTGATCCTATAAACCCATCCTGTGATCCTATAAACACTGGGACCCCATAAACTCATCCTGTGATCCTATAAACCCATCCTGTGATCCTATAAACCCATCCTGTGATCCTATAAACGCTGGGACCCCACAAACCCTTCCTGTGATCCCATAAACCCTTCCTGTGATCCTATAAACCCATCCTGTGATCCTATAAACACTGGGACCCCACAAACCCATCCTGTGACCCCACAAACCCTTCCTGTGATCCCATAAACCCTTCCTGCCATGGAGAGCACATCCCTGGCTGTGATCCCACAAACCCTTGCTGTGATCCCATAAACCCTTCCTGTGATCCCATAAGCCCTGGCCCATGATCCCACAAACCCTTCCAGTGATCCCACAAACCCATCCCACAAACCCTGGCCGTGACCCCACAAACCCTGTGATCCCATAAACCCTTCCTGTGACCCCATAAACCCTTCCTGTGATCCCATAAACCCTCCCTGTAATCCTACAAATTCTTCCCCCCATGGGGAACTGTTCCCTTTCCTGTCCATGATCCCATAAACCCTTCCTGCATTTGGGAACTCGTCCCTTCCCTGGCTGTGATCCCATAATTCCTGTAGGACAATCCCATGGGCACAGAAATCCCATAAATTCCTCAGAAATCCCAAATCCCAGCCCCACAATTCCTATAGGACAATCCCATAAATTCCTTTGGAATCCCAAATCCCAGCCCCACAATTCCTATAGGACAATCCCATAAATTCCTCAGGAATCCCAAATCCCAGCCCCACAATTCCTATAGGACAATCCCATAAATCCCTCTGAAATCCCAAATCCCAGCCCCACAATTCCTATAGGACAATCCCATAAATTCCTTTGGAATCCCAAATCCCAGCCCCACAATTCCTATAGGACAATCCCTGGGTACAGAAATCCCAGAAATTCCTCAGAAATTCCTCCATGGGATTCCTGGGATAAACCCTAAAGGATTGGGTTGAAAAATCCCAAAAATTTCCCCAAAATATCCCAAATTTCAAAAAAAAAATCTCAATTTTTTTACCCTAAAAATTCCTAAATTTCCCCCAAAAATTCCCAATTTTCCCTCCAAAAGTCCTCAAAAATTCCCCCAAAACCCAAATCCCCAAATCCCCAAAACCCCAAATCTCAAAACCTCAAAACCCCCAAAAAAATCTCAGAAAAAAATCCCCAAAAATGCCAAAAAAATCCCCCAAAAATCCCAAAAAATTTCCCCAAAAAACCCAAAAATTTAAAAAAAAACCTTAAAAAAATCCCAAAAAATTCCAAAAAAATCACCCAAAAATCCCCCAAAAAACCCCAAAAATTTTCAAAAAAAAACTTAAAAAAATCCCAAAAATTCTACAAAAAATCCCCAAAAAATTGCTGAAAAAATCCCACAAAATTCCCTTAAAAATCCAAATTTTACCCCAAAAATTCCCCCAAAATTTGGGAATTTTTGGGGTAAAAATTGTAAAAATTTGGGGTAAAAAATGTCCTCATCCTGCCAGCACAGGGAACAATTCCTGTGTCCTCATCATTGGGGGGAAAATTGAGAATTTTTTTGGAATTTTTTGGAATTTTTTGGAATTTTTTTGGATTGTTTGAAGTTTTTTTGAAAATTTTGAGGTTTTGGAATTTTTTCTCAATTTTCCCTCCAAAAGTCCTCAAAAATTCCCCCCAAAAATCCCAACCAATTCCAGGAAAAAAATCCCCCAAAATTCAAAAAAAAATTCCAAAAAATCTCCAAAAATTCAAAAAAAAATCCCAAAAAATTTCCCAAAAAACCCCAAAATTTTTCCAAAAAAACTTCAAAAAAAATCCAAAAAATTCCCAAGAATTCAAAACATAAAATCTCAATTTTCTCCCTAAAAAACCTCAAAAAATCCCCCAAAATTCCAAAATTTCCCCCCAAAATTCCCAATTTTCCCTCCAAAAGTCCTCAAAAATTCCTTTCAAAACCCAAATCCCAAATGCCCAAAACCCAAAATCCCAAATGCCCAAATCCCCAAAATCCAAATCCCAAAATCCCAAATTCCCAAAATCCCAAAACCCCAAAACCCAAACCCCAAATGCCCAAAATCCCAAACCCCCAAAACCCAAATCCCAAATGCCCAAATCCCCAAAATCCCAAATCCCCAAAATTCCAAACCCCAAATCCCCAAAACCCAAATCCCCAAATCCCAAATGCCCAAATCCCCAAACCCCAAATCCCAAAACCCCAAATCCCAAAACACCAAAAACCCCAAAACCCCAAACCCCAAAACTCCAAATCCCAAAACCTCAAAAGCCCCAAAAAAATCCTGAAAAAATCCCAGAAAAATCCCCCAAAATTTTAGAAAAAACCCCAAAAATTTTCCAAAAAAAATTTTTAAAAATCCAAAAAAAATTCCCCCAAAATTCCCAAAAATTCTACAAAAAATCCCCCTAAAAATTCCGAAAAAATCCTCAAAAATTCCCTTAAAAATCCAAATTTTACCCCAAAAATTCCCAATTTTTCCCTACACAATTCCTGTGTCCTCACCTTGGGGACAATTCCTGTGTCCCCACCATGGGACAATTCCTGTGTCCCCATCATGGGGACAATTCCTGTGTCCCCATTAGGGGACAATCCCTGTGTCCTCATCCTTCAGTCCCAAACCCCAATCCCTGTGTCCCCATTAGGTGACAATCCCTGTGTCCCCACCTTGGGGACAATCCCTGTGTCCCCATCCTCCAGTCCCAAATCCCAATCCCTGTGTCCCCATCCAAGGGACAATTCCCATGTCCCCGTCCTGGGGACAATCCCTGTGTCCCCATTAGGGGACAATCCCTGTGTCCTCATCCTCCAGTCCCAAATCCCAATTCCTGTGTCCCCATTAGGGGACAATCCCCGTGTCCCCATCCTCCAGTCCCAAATCCCAATTCCTGTGTCCCCATCATGGGGACAATTCCTGTGTCCCCATTAGGGGACAATCCCCGTGTCCCCATCAGGGGACAATCCCTGTGCCCTCACCCATGGGACAATCCCTGTGTCCCCACCATGGGGACAATCCCTGTGTCCCCATCCAAGGGACAATTCCTGTGTCCCCATTAGGGGACAATCCCTGTGTCCCCATCCTCCAGTCCCAAACCCCAATTCCTGTGCCCTCACCATGGGGACAATTCCTGTGTCCCCATTAAGGGACAATTCCGGTGTCCCCATCCTCCAGTCCCAAACCCCAATCCCTGTGTCCCCATCCAAGGGACAATCCCTGTGTCCCCATCCTGCCAGTCCCAAATCCCAATCCCTGTGTCCCCACCATGACAATTCCTGTGTCCCCATTAGGGGACAATTCCGGTGTCCCCATCCTCCAGTCCCAAATCCTAATTCCTGTGTCCCCATCCAGTCCCAAATCCCTGTGTCCTCACCTTGGGGACAATTCCTGTGTCCCCATCCTCCAGTCCCAAACCCCAATTCCTGTGTCCCCATTAGGGGACAATCCCTGTTCCCTCACCATGGGGACAATTCCTGTGTCCCCATCATGGGACAATCCCTGTATCCCCATTAGGGGACAATTCCTGTATCCCCATTAGGGGACAATCCCTGTGTCCCCATTAGGGGACAATCCCTGTGTCCCCATCCTCCAGTCCCAAATCCCAATTCCTATGTCCCCATCATGGGGACAATCCCTGTGTCCTCACCTTGGGGACAATCCCTGTGTCCCCATCCTCCAGTCCCAAACCCCAATCCCTGTGTCCCCATCCTGCCAGTCCCAAATCCGAATTCCTGTGCCTTCACCTTGGGGACAATCCCCGTGTCCCCAATCCCTGTGTCCCCATCCTGCCAGTCCCAAATCCGAATTCCTGTGCCCTCACCTTGGGGACAATCCCCGTGTCCCCATCCTCCAGTCCCAAACCCCTCCTGTGTCCCCATTAGGTGACAATCCCTGTGTCCCCATCCAAGGGACAATCCCCATGTCCCCGTCCTCCAGTCCCAAACCCCAATCCCTGTGTCCCCATCATGGGGACAATCCCTGTGTCCCCATCCTCCAGTCCCAAATCCCAATTCCTGTGTCCCCATTAGGGGACAATTCCTGTGTCCTCATCCTCCAGTCCCAAATCCCAAATCCCAAATCCCTCACCTTGGGGACAATCCCTGTGTCCCCATCCAAGGGACAATTCCTGTATCCCCACCATGGGGACAATTCCGGTGTCCCCATCCTCCAGTCCCAAACCCCAATCCCTGTGTCCCCATTAGGTGACAATTCCTGTGTCCTCATCCTCCCGTCCCAAATCCCAATCCCTGTGTCCTCACCTTGGGGACAATTCCTGTGTCCCCATCATGGGGACAATCCCTGTGTCCCCATCCTCCAGGCCCAAATCCCAATCCCTGTGTCCCCATCCAAGGGACAATTCCTGTGTCCCCACCTTGGGGACAATCCCTGTGTCCCCATTCTCCAGTCCCAAACCCCAATCCCCGTGTCCCCATCCTCCAGTCCCAAATCCTAATTCCTGTGTCCCCACCTTGGGGACAATCCCTGTGTCCCCATCCTCCAGTCCCAAACCCCAATCCCCGTGTCCCCATCCTCCAGTCCCAAATCCTAATTCCTGTGTCCCCACCTTGGGGACAATCCCTGTGTCCCCATCCTCCAGTCCCAAATCCCAATCCCTGTGTCCCCATTAGGTGACAATTCCTCCATCCTCATTAGGGGACAATCCCTGTGTCCCTATCCTCCAGTCCCAAACCCCAATTCCTCCATCCCCATTAGGGGACAATTCCTGTGTCCTCATCATGGGGACAATCCCTGTGTCCCCATCCTCCAGTCCCAAACCCCAATTCCTGTGTCCCCATCCTCCAGTCCCAAACCCCAATCCCTCCATCCCCTCCCCTCCAAAATTCCATTTTTCCCTGCGTTTTCCTATGGCACTCAAATCTCCCCCTTTGTCCTGCATGCAGGGCAAAACCTGCAGAGATTTTTAAGCAGCCTCCACCCCCTCCTCCTCCTCCTCCCTGCCCGGCCTTTATTTTTTTTTTTTTCTTTTTCTTTTCCCACCCAAAGCCGCCCCAAAAAGTTGATTTTATTTATCTAAACTCCTCCTTTAATTCCACGCTGCGAAGTTCAGACTTCAGGGCCGGGCTGTGAATTCTCCTTAATTAAATTCCCTTTTTGTTGGACACTCTGGGCTTTAACTGGGAGCATAACAAACCCTTTGTTTTTGCCTGCCTAACGGAGCGTGAGTGCCTATGGAAATGACCCACTAATTCACCAAATTGGGTTTTGTTTCCCAGATTTTCCCACATGTCCATTTTCCAGCTGGAATGCAAATTTCTGCCCGCAGCCGCTCGTGTCCCCCCTCCAGAGCTTTGGGGTGATGCACTCGTGAAAGATCCGCAGCCACTTCAGCCAAAAAAAGCCCCCAAAAACCCCAATTCAACCTTTTTTTGGGGAGTGGTTTTGATTTCATTTCTATTTCTTTGTGCTGCTTTTTTTTTTTTTTTACGATTATTTTGAATCGTTTTCTGTTGGAAGGAATTTTAAAATTCGTTTTATTCCACTTCCCAAAGGTACAAATTGAATGTTTGCAGCAAGTTTCTCTAAATTCCCTCTGCCCCCTGAGAGAACGGCAACAAAAACTTCTTGAAAAGCCAAACTCCCAAGAATCCATGGAAGGGGAAGGAGTTTTGAACTGGATTTTACTGGAAAAGCTGATTTTCTGTGCTGGAGGTACAAACTGGAGACTGGAAATTATGGGCGGGAGTTTGGGATTATGGGCAGGAGTTTGGGATTATGGGCAGGATCCCAAAATTATGGGAAGGAGTTTGGGATTATGGGCAGGATCCCAAAATTATGGGAAGGAGTTTGGGATTATGGGCAGGATCCCAAAAATATGGGAAGGAGTTTGGGATTATGGGCAGGATCCCAAAATTATGGGCAGGAGTTTGGGATTATGGGCAGGAGCCCAGAGTTATGGGAAGGAGTTTGGGATTAGGGACGGGAGCCCAGAATTATGGGAGGGAGTTTGGGATTATGGGCAGGAATCCAAAATTATGGGCAGGAGTTTGGGATTATGGGCAGGAGCCCAGAGTTATGGGAAGGAGTTTGGGATTATGAACAGGAGTCCAGAATTAAGGGCAGGAATCTGGGATTAGGGACAGGAATCTGGGATTAGGGACAGGAGCCCAGAATTAAGGACAAGAGCCCAGAATTATGGGCAGGAGTTTGGGATTATGGACAGGAATCCAAAATTATGGGCAGGATTTTGGGATTATAAACAGCAGCCCAGAGTTATGGACAAGAGTCTGAAATTATGGGCAGGAGTTTGGGATTAGGGACAGGAGCCCAGAATTAAGAACAGGAGCCCAGAATTAAGGACAGAAATCTGGGATTAGGGGCAGGAGCCCAGAATTATGGGCGGGAACCCAGAATTATGGACAAGAATTGGGGATTAGGGACAAGATCCCAGAATTAGGGACAGGAGTCTGGCATTAGGGACAGGAGCCCAGAATTAGGGACAGGACTCTGGGATTATGGACAGGAACTCAGAATTATGGACAGGAGTCTGAAATTATGGGCAGGAGCCCAGAATTAAGGACAGGAGTCTGGGATTAGGGACAGGAGCCCAGAATTAAGGACAGGAGCCCAGAATTAAGGACAGGAGTCTGGGTCTACAGGCAGGAGCCCAGAATTAGGGACAGGAATCCAGAATTAAGAACAGAAATCTGGGATTATGGGCAGGACTCTGGGATTAGGGACAGGAGCCCTGAATTAAGAACAGAAATCTGGAATTAAGGACAGGAGCCCAGAATTAAGAACAGAAATCTGGCATTAGGGACAGGAGGCCAGAATTAGGGACAAGAATCGGGGATTAGGGGCAGGAGCCCAGAATTAAGGACAGTGTCCAGAATTAAGAACAGGACTCTGAGATTAGGGACAAGAGCCCAGAATTAGGGACAGGACTCTGGGATTAGGGACAGGACTCTGGCATTAGGGACAGGACTCTCAGATTAGGGACAGGAGCCCACAATTATGGACAGGACTCTGGGGTTAGGGACAGGAGCCCAGAATTAGGGACAGCACTCTGGGACTAGGGACAGGACTCTGGGATTATGAACAGGAGCCCAGAATTAAGGACAGTGTCCAGAATTAAGAGCAGGAGTCTGGGATTAGGGGCAGGAACTCAGAATTATGGACAGGAGTCTGAAATTATGGGCAGGAGCCCAGAATTATGGACAAGAATCGGGGATTAGGGACAGGAGCCCAGAATTAGGGACAGGAGTCTGGGATTTGGGACAGGAGCCCAGAATTAAGGATGGGAGTCCAGAATTAAGAACAGGACTCTGGGATTAGTGACAGGACTCTGGGATTAGGGACAGGAACTCAGAATTAGGGACAAGAATCGGGGATTAGGGACAGGAACTCAGAATTAAGAACAGGAGTCCAGAATTAAGAACAGGACTCTGGGATTAGGGACAAGAGCCCAGAATTAAGGACAGGAATCTGGGATTATGAACAGGACTCTGGCATTAGGGACAGGAGCCCAGAATTAGGGACAGGACTCTGGGATTATGGACAGGAGTATGGGATTAGGGACAAGAGCCCAGAATTAGGGACAGGATTTTGGGATTAGGGACAGGAGCCCAGAATTAGGGACAGGAGCCCAGAATTAAGAACAGAAATCTGGGATTAGGAACAGGACTCTGGCATTAAGGACAGGACTCTGGGATTAGGGACAGGAACCCAGAATTAGGGACGAGAATCTGGGATAAGGGACAGGAGTCCAGAATTAAGAACAGAAATCTGGAATTAAGGACAGGAGCCCAGAATTAAGAACAGGACTCTGGCATTAGGGACAGGAGCCTGGGATTAAGGACAGGACTGGCATTAGGAACACGAGCCCAGAATTAGGGACAGGACTCTGGCATTAGGAACAGGAGCCCAGAATTAGGGACAGGACTCTGGCATTAGGAACAGGAGCCCAGAACTAAGGACAAGAGCCCAGAATTAGGGACAGGACTCTGGCATTAGGGACAGGAGGTGCCCCCCTGCCCCCAGAGCTGATGATGATGATGACGATGATGATGACGATGACGATGATGACGATGACGACGCTGACTCCAGGCTATCCCCCAGAAGAACCCTTCGAAAACGCCGCGAGCCGTTGAAATCCAAATCCAAGGAATGCGAACTCGCCCGCGGAGCATGGAGGACAAAGTCGCATTTCAAGGCTCCTGTCCTGCCCAGGAGCTGCCAGAGTGGAAATTTCTATTTACACATCTCCTGCTGCTGCCACCCAAAGAAATGGAGATGTCCTTGTCACCGGTCCTTTCTTTTTTCCGGGACCGCGCTCCAACGCCGAGCTCGGAATCCTGACTGGCAGCGCTTACAAATCCATTCACTCCTGACTGGCAACGGGAATTTTTACATCAATATCGTGGCTGCTTTGATTTCTTGGTTTTGTTTCATTTAGGCACCTTCCGGGAAATCGTGTGGGGTTTTGGGTTTGGGATTTCTCCAAGGATGGACTGGGATGATGCTAAAAATCCCTCCCATCCCAAACAATTCCCTGCCTCCGTCGTTAAAAAAGCAGCACAAAGATGCTCCAGGGTTGATCCCTAAAATCCCTGGAGAGTTTTGGCCGTTCCCGATTCCCGTCCCAAATTCCCTTTTTGCAATGTTCCCGCCGTGGCAGACACTAAAGGGAGAAAACCCCAAACCTGCCAGGCTGCAATGTAATCCCATTTGAGGAAACGGTGAAAGGTTCAAAAAACACCGAGCGGGCTGAGTCACATCCACAGCATGGAAAATTTGATCCCAAATGTTTACAATTTAGCAATTGAAAGCTTTTGAACGCCGTGTTGGGTAAACTTCACTAATCTGCAAAAAAATTCCGGCTCTCCTCGTAATAACGGGAACGGAATCAAAGCCGCGGGGACGAAAGGGGAAAATCCCGTTGCAAATGTAAAAGGATTTTGGAAATATTCCCGCTCGGCAAAGGCAGGGAGGTGTGGAATTGGAAAGAGCAGAATATTCCCAGAGGTTGGATGGCATCGCAGATCCGTGGATCTGCTGCCTTGGAGGGGCCACCCCAGTGTCCCAAAGTCCCTGGAGCTCCTCCTGGCCGGAGAAGGTTCCAGCAGGTTCCACGGGGCTGTGCAGGAGGTTTCTCCTTGCTGGAAGGGGACAAATGGGACAAGAGCCTTGCCAGAGGGGACAGCTGGGAACGGCGGTGGCGGTGACAAGCGCTTGGGGACGGGACTGGCAGTGGCCTTGGCTGGAGGCAGCATTCCCTTTTTCACACGCAGTGATTGCATTGGCGTGAATGCGTCCCAGTGCCATTGCCACTGTCACTGCCATTGTCACTGCCATTGCCACTGCCATTGGTGTTCCCATTGCTGTTCCCATTGCCATTGTCACTGCCATTGCCACTGCCATTGGTGTTCCCATTGCCATTGTCACTGCCATTGCCACTGCCATTGCCACTGCCATTGTCACTGCCATTGCCACTGCCATTGCTGTTTCAATTGCCATTCCATTGCCATTGTCACTGCCATTGCCACTGCCATTGGTGTTCCCATTGCTGTTCCCATTGCCATTGTCACTGCCATTGCCACTGCCATTGCCATTGTCACTGCCATTGCCACTACCATTGTCACTGCCATTGCCACTGCCACTGCCGTTTCAATTGCCATGGCCATTGCCATTGTCACTATCACTGCCACTACCCTTGTCACTGCCATGGCCATTGCCATTGTCACTATCACTGCCACTACGCTTGTCACTGCCATTGTCACTGCCATTACATTCCATTGCCATTGCCATTGCCGTTCCCATTGCCATTGCCACTGCCATTGTCACTGCTGTTTCAATTGCCATTCCCATTGCCACTGCCATTGCCATTAACATTCCATTCCCTTTGCCATTGGCATTGTCACTATCACTGCCACTACCCTTGTCACTGCCATTGCCATTGCCATTAACATTCCATTCCCTTTGCCATTGCTGTTCCAATTGCCATTGTCACTGCCATTGCCATTGCCATTGTCACTGCCATTGCCACTGTCACTGCCATTGCCATTGTATTTCCCATTGTAATTCCTATTGACATTCCCACTGCCATTGTCACTGCCATTGCCATTGCCATTCCCATTCCCAGTGCCATTGTCTCTGTCATTCCCAGTGCCATTGCCATTCCCACTGCCGTTGTCACTGCCATTGCCATTCCCATGCCCACTGCCACTGCTGTTTCAATTGCCATTGTCACTGCCATTATCATTGCCATTGTCACTGCCATTATCATTGCCATTGCCATTCCCATTGCCATTGTCACTGCCATCATCATTGCCATTGTCACTGCCATTATCATTGCCATTGTCGCTGCCATTATCATTGCCATTACCATTGTCATTCCCGGTCCCATTGCCACTGTCACTGCCATTGCCATTCCCATTGCCATTGTCACTGCCATTCTTATTGCCGTTGTCACTGCCATTGCCATGACCATTGTCACTCCCGTTGCCACTGCCATTTCAATTGCTATTGCCATCGCCATGCCCACTGCCATTACCATTGTCATCATCACTGCCATTACCATTGCCATTGTCACTACCATTGCCACTATCGTTGTCACTGCCATTGCCATGCCCACTGCCACTCCATTACCATTTCCAGTGCCATTACTATTCCCATTGCCATTCCAGTGCCATTCCCATTGCCATTGTCACTGCCACTGCTACTGCCATTGCCACTGTCACTGCCATTTCATTTGCCATTGCCATTGTCACCGCCACTGCCGCTGCCATTGTCACTGTCACTGCCATTTCATTTGCCATTCCCATTTCCATTGCCAGTTCAATTGCCACCGCCATTGCCATTGTCACTGCCATTGCCATTGTCACCGCCATTGCCATTGTCACTGCCATTGCCATTGTAATTCCCATTGCCATTGCCATTGTCACTGCCATTGCCATTGTAATTCCCATTGCCATTGCCATTGTCACTGCTGTTGTCACTGCCATTGCCATTGCCATTGCGATTTCAATTGTTATTGCCACACGCACCGCCATTGCCATTGCCATTCCTGTTCCCACTGCCATTGTCACTGCCATTCCCATTGCCATTGTCGCTGCCATTGTCATTTCAATTGCCATTGTCACTGCCATTCCCATTGCCATTCCCAATCCCATTGCCATTGTCACTGCCATTGCCACTGCCATTGCCGTTGCAGTTGTCACTGCCATTGCCACTGCCATTGCCACTCCCAGTGCCATTATCATTGCCATTGCCACTGCCATTGCCATTGCCACTGCCATTGCCATTCCCACCGCCATTGCCATTGTCACTGTCACTGCCATTGTCACTGCCATTGTCATTCCCATTCCCACACGGCCCCATGGTGTCCCAGCCCAGGCCCTGGCTGGCGCTGTCCCCACCCCACAGCTGGGAAAGTCCCTCCTAGGCCATGGAGCTGGACCTGGCACTTCCCACACTCCTCTAGGAACTTTGGAGCCCTGGTTCCTCACCACCTTCCCAGGGAGCCTCCAGCCGTGTTTTCATGGATTTTCTGGATTTTCTGGAGTGCGGGGAGGCACAGGAGGGACAGACACATGCCCTGCTGCTCCCTGCCTGAGTGCAGCAGGCAGCGTTGGAATTTCCATGCTTTCCTTGGCTTCTCCCAGGCTTTCTCAAACTGCTGCAAGCTCCAACAGCTCCCAGCTCTTTGCCAATGCCCCGGGATGAGGGATGGGCATTAGAGCTGTGGAATGATGTGCGGCAGCCACAGCTCCGTGTTTTCCTTGGAAGCTCCTGGATGGAGCCAGCCTGAGCATTGCCACTATTTTGACATCATTTATTTACTTTAGCAAACTCATAATTAAAGAAGGGAGCAATGGCTCCCTCATAAACCTCTAGCACAGAATCCCGGGATCGTTCCCGTTGGAAAAGATCTCCAGGACCATCAACGCTTCTGATGCACGGTTGGACACCTCCCTCCCACTCCAAACAACATTCCCAGTGTCCCCCACCTTCTATTCCTCTGCTCCCTTTGGGATTTATCGATTAGGATTTCAAAAAGCTTTCAAAACCCATCCCAAGCGTGTCCAATCTGATTTTGCATCACCAATCCACAGTTAGAGATACAGAACATCAATAAAATATAAGCAAAATGGATATGAAATACTAAATATCACAGCATGGAAAATTGAAACAAATCCCTGTCTTTACCGTCAAACCAAGCCCAAAAAAATGAGGATGAGGACTTGGAAGGCCCTGGAATTTTATTCCTAATCCATTGATCCCAGTTGCCCCACCCCAGTGAGGGAGGAAATTCCATGTTCTTACTTTGTATTCTGGAATTGACAAAGGGAGGAGAGAGATTGTCATGTGAGCCGAGGTCTCTGCTCGCCATGTGGTCATAGTGAGTCCCATCTCCATAGTTCTGGCAAGAAATGGGGGAAAAAACACAATTTTAAGGCTGCTCTAAAAACCATCATTCCCTTGGGGTTTTTTCCCTGCTGATTGGCTGGAGAGACACATTTTTAGTGCCCTTTCCAAGTTCTGTTCATTAGGAAAAAAAAAAAGAAGAGAATCCTGACTGGAGAGCTGGGTGATGTTCCTGAAATCCTGTGTGGGGTAAATCAGCAAAAAAACCCCTCTGGGAAGAGTCCTCGTGCTTAAAGCAAGGCAAAAAGCCTCTGGAGGAAGGAGGTCTCCCGCTGGGGGAATTCCATTCCAGCAGGAAAAAGCGAGGTCAGGTTGTTTGTGGAATAATTCCTCGACTTAATGCCCGGCCTCGATTTAAAATTCCCCAATCCTTCTCAGGCTCGTGCTCCTTTTCTTTCTATCTCCCCACTTTCATTCAGGGCTTTGGAGGCAGAAATAATCGGTGTGTGCCAATTGCCCGATTTCCTTTTCAAAACATTTTTCCCTCGGAAGCAATACAAGTGTCAAGGGGAAAAAAAAAGGGCAGGAAAATCAAACTGACAGATGGAAGCTGGGGTGACGTCAGGGATGCAAAGCAGGAAAGAAGAAAAGGTGCTGGGATTCCTTCCTTGGAGGCAGGAACGGGGAAATGAGAGCTCCCGGGGAAGGGACGTGGATGGAGGGTGAGGAGGGGATGAAGATCCCGCTCTTCCTCGCTGTCCTTTAAGTTAATTGGGAACCAATTCAAATGAATTTAAATAAGGGGCACGAGGACGGCGCTTTCTGCTCCGTGTGTTTTAGGGATGAAGTGGTGCTGAGCCATGGAGGGAGGGCAGAGCTGGGATGTTCCAGTCGGGAGCAGGAGCTGCCAGCACTCGGGAGGATCCAGCTGTGCCGCTGGAAAATCTGCTCTTCCCACCAAGCCATCTCCATCCCAAAGTGTCAAAAAAATGTGGATAACTGTCCACAGGCACAATTGAACTGACTGAGCCCAGCTGGCTCCTAAATCCCAGAGAACGCCGAGCCAGAGGGAGCCCACAGGGAATTCTGCTCCTGAGCAGGGACCGTGGGATGTGGCTGTGCCCAGTTCCAGCCCGGAGCACTCAGGGGGATGTGCCAAAATCCCCCCAAATTTTCCACGGACAAAGAGAAGGGTTTGAGCTGCTCTGGTGAGGATCCTGGCCATGGAATGGGCAGGCAACGAAATCCCAGCACCTCCAAATCCTACCAAAAATCCCTAGAAATGCACCTGGGAAGCAGCCTCTGCACCAGCTGCGCTTTGGGGTGGGGGGGCTGCCAAGCCCCCTCAGTAATTGGCTCATTAATATGCACAGAAATCGTGGAATGAATGCTCTGGGTTGGAAGGGACCTTCTGGAGCATCTGAAAGCCAGTGGCAGGCTGGGGTTTGAAATGGAAACACTGAGAGGAGCCATTTTAATGAGAATACGGATTCCTGAGCCCACAGGATTGCACATTTCCATCTGCAGGGGATAAAGATGAAATTCACTTACCCTGGATGGACTCGGATGTCCTGCATTCCCCCAGGACCCTGAGCTAGTTCTGTCTTCTACATCTGGGGACAAAAAAGTTCTTTAGGCTTCGTGGCAAATCATTCCCGCCTTTTGTGAGAAATTAATGCTTCAAATTAATCTCCTGGTGCCTTTAATTAAGAGGCAGGCGTGAGGAGCCGAGGCCAGGAAGTGGCTCCTGACCCCGGGGCTGAAATGAACTCATTGAAATTCACGGCGGGGATGGAGCTGGACCCTCAGGAACGCCGAGGTTTGAGCGGCAGCACAATTCCTGCCTGCCTGCCTCCAAAGCCATGGAATTTGGGAATTTTGGGATCCCGTCTTCTCCCAGTGTCCAGCAGCAAGCAGGGACTGACGGACGCTGCGAGCAGGACGGAGCTGGTGTGGTTTTATCAGGATTGCTCCTCTGGTTTTTATGGGATGGAAGGGATTTTAAGGATCAGCTGTCCCGGGTTGCTGCAAGCCCTGTCCCTCTTCCCTGCTTAAATCTCTTGAAATCAAACCCATCCAGGTTTTAGGATCAGTGGGAATTTCAGCTGGAGACTAAATCGGGGGAATTTCCAGGATTCCAAACCTGACACTTGAATTCTTTCCCCCAATTAGGATTCCTATTCTCTCCCATAATAGATGAACACGTTAATAGCACGAGACACTCGGAGGTAAATATTTAATTAAGCTCCAGGAAAAAAAAAAAAAAAAAAAAAAAAAAAAAAGGGAATGAAACTGTGGATCATTTACCTGACAGATCCGATCAACCATTCCATTAGGTTAATTAGGCAGATTTTTTAAAACTCACTTGTGTTATGTAACAGACAATTAACTCTGGGCAGCCCCTGCTCAGAATGATGGGATGGGGTTTTTTTAATCAATAACTCCTGGGTTTGGGTGGGGAGGAGAGATCCCAAACCCAGCACAGAAGGGCCTGGTGTCCACTTGGAGTGATTCTGGAATTAAAGGGATGATTTTAGGGATTGTCCAGAGCGGGGCAGCTCCCCGGGGAGGGATTGTACCCCAAAAATCCCTGGCCTCCTTCAGAAAGGGACGGGATTTGATCTCCAGCAGTTCCGCCCCCATTTTCCTGGGATTTCACCCCAAAAGTGCCGAGCGCCGCCGCCCCTCTGTGAAGCATCACTGAGGAGCCCTAATGAAGTAACCCTGACGGATGAATCCATTTCTTTGTCCCTAATCAAATCCAAGCAGGTTGACATAAGCCAGGACCTGAATCCAGTTATTCCCTGGTAATTGGAAAAAGGCCCTTTAGTTCTCATTAAAACAATCTTTGGAGATGGGAGGAGAAGGAGGCTCCGGCCTCAATGGTGCCCAGGAAAAGCCCCAAAATGCAGCTCTGGAGGAACCTGGATCCTCCAGTTCCTGCTCCCAACTCCAGCTGAGCTCCAGAGGGAAAGGAGGAGATCCAGAAAAAAGCTGCGGGGAAAAGCAGAATTTTTGCAACATCCTCAATTTCCAGCTGGGATATATGGAGAACTTCACAGGGTCAAGGTTGGAAGAGACCTTGTCGTGGGCAGATTTGGGAATTGTCCTCGGGAAATCTGGGATAAAGGATTTGGGTTTAAAGGATCACCAGGGATGGGTGAGGAGGAGCCTAAGGATCCCAGAATCGCCAGATCCATGAATCCCCTTGTCATGGGCAGATTTGGGAATTCTCCTCAGGAAATCTGGGATAAAGGATTTGGATTTAAAGGATCACCAGGGATGGGTGAGGAGGAGCCTAAAGATCCCAGAATCGCCAGATCCCTGAATCCCCTTGTCATTCCCTTTGGGAATTCTCCTCAGGAAATCTGGGATAAAGGATTTGGGATTTAAAGGATCACCAGTGATGGGTGAGGAGGAGCCTAAGGATCCCAGAATCACCAGATCCATGAATCCCCTTGCCATGGACTCACTCTCATGGTCAGATTTGGGAATTCTCCTCAGGAAATCTGGGATAAAGGATTTGGATTTAAAGGATGACCAGTGATGGATGAGGGGGAACGTAAAGATCCCAGAATCACCAGATCCCTGAATGCCCTTGTCATGGGCAGATTTGGGAATTCTCCTCGGGAAATCTGGGATAAAGGATTTGGATTTAAAGGATCACCAGGGATGGGTGAGGGGGGACCTAAGGATCCCAGAATTGCCAGATCCATGAATCCCCTTGTCATTCCCTTTGGGAATTCTCCTCAGGAAATCTGGGATAAAGGATTTGGATTTAAAGGATCACCAGGGATGGGTGAGGGGGGACCTAAGGATCCCAGAATTACCAGAATCCCCTACTCATGGACTCACTCTCATGGGGATTTGGGAATTCTCCTCAGGAAATCTGGGATGAAGGATTTGGATTTAAAGGATCACCAGGGATGGGTGAGGGGGAGCCTCAGGATCCCAGAATTGCCAGATCCATGAATCCCCTTGTCATGGACTCTCTCTCATGGAGATTTGGGAATTCTCCTCAGGAAATCTGGGATAAAGAAATTTGGATTTAAAGGATCACCAGTGATGGGTGAGGGGGGACCTAAAGATCCCAGAATTGCCAGATCCATGAATCCCCTACTCGTGGTCAGATTTGGGAATTGGCCTCAGGAAATCTGGGATGAAGGATTTGGATTTAAAGGATCACCAGGGATGGGTGAGGAGGAGCCTAAAGATCCCAGAATTGCCAGATCCATGAATGCCCTTGTCATGGACTCTCTCCCATGGGGATTTGGGAATTGTCCTCAGGAAATCTGGGATAAAGGATTTGGGTTTAAAGGATCACCAGTGATGGGTGAGGGGGAACGTAAAGATCCCAGAATTGCCAGATCCCTGAATCCCCTACTCGTGGGCAGATTTGGGAATTCTCCTCAGGAAATCTGGGATGAAGGATTTGGATTTAAAGGATCACCAGGGATGGGTCAGGAGGAGCCTAAAGATCCCAGAATCGCCAGATCCATGAATGCCCTTGTCTTTCCCTTTGGGAATTCTCCTCAGGAAATCTGGGATAAAGGATTTGGATTTAAAGGATCTCCAGTGATGGGTGAGGGGGGACCTAAGGATCCCAGAATCCCCAGATCCATGAATCCCCTACTCGTGGTCAGATTTGGGAATTGTCCTCAGGAAATCTAAGATAAAGGATTTGGATTTAAAGGATCACCAGGGATGGGTGAGGAGGAGCCTAAAGATCCCAGAATCGCCAGATCCATGAATCCCCTACTCGTGGGCTCACTCTCATGGTCAGATTTGGGAATTGTCCTCAGGAAATCTGGGATAAAGGATTTGGATTTAAAGGATCACCAGTGATGGGTGAGGGGGGACCTAAGGATCCCAGAACTGCCAGATCCATGAATCCCCTACTCATGGTCAGATTTGGGAATTCTCCTCAGGAAATCTGGGATAAAGGATTTGGATTTAAAGGATCACCAGGGATGGGTGAGGAGGAACCTAAGGATCCCAGAATCGCCAGATCCCTGAATCCCCTTGTCATTCCCTTTGGGAATTCTCCTCAGGAAATCTGGGATGAAGGATTTGGGTTTAAAGGATCACCAGTGATGGGTGAGGAGGAGCCTAAGGATCCCAGAATTGCCAGATCCATGAATCCCCTTGCCATGGGCAGATTTGGGAATTCTCCTCAGGAAATCTGGGATAAAGGATTTGGGATTTAAAGGATCACCAGGGATGGGTGAGGAGGAACCTAAGGATCCAAGAATCACCAGAATCCCCTTGTCATGGACTCTCTCCCATGGGGATTTGGGAATTCTCCTCAGGAAATCTGGGATGAAGGATTTGGATTTAAAGGATCACCAGTGATGGGTGAGGAGGAGCCTAAAGATCCCAGAATCGCCAGATCCATGAATCCCCTTGCCATGGGCAGATTTGGGAATTCTCCTCAGGAAATTTGGGATAAAGGATTTGGATTTAAAGGATCACCAGTGATGGGTGAGGAGGAGCCTAAAGATCCCAGAATCGCCAGATCCATGAATCCCCTTGTCATGGGCAGATTTGGGAATTCTCCTCAGGAAATTTGGGATAAAGGATTTGGATTTAAAGGATCACCAGGGATGGGTGAGGGGGGACCTAAGGATCCCAGAATTGCCAGATCCATGAATCCCCTTGCCATGGGCAGATTTGGGAATTGGCCTCAGGAAATCTGGGATAAAGGATTTGGATTTAAAGGATCACCAGGGATGGGTGAGGGGGGACCTAAGGATCCCAGAATCGCCAGATCCATGAATGCCCTTGTCATGGGCAGATTTGGGAATTCTCCTCAGGAAATCTGGGATGAAGGATTTGGATTTAAAGGATCACCAGGGATGGGTGAGGGGGGACCTAAGGATCCCAGAACTGCCAGATCCATGAATCCCCTTGCCATGGGCAGATTTGGGAATTCTCCTCAGGAAATCTGGGATAAAGGATTTGGATTTAAAGGATCACCAGGGATGGGTGAGGAGGAACCTAAGGATCCAAGAATCACCAGAATCCCCTTGTCATGGACTCTCTCCCATGGAGATTTGGGAATTGGCCTCAGGAAATCTGGGATGAAGGATTTGGATTTAAAGGATCACCAGGGATGGGTCAGGAGGAGCCTAAAGATCCCAGAATCCCCAGATCCCTGAATCCCCTTGTCATGGACTCTCTCCCATGGAGATTTGGGAATTCTCCTCAGGAAATCTGGGATAAAGGATTTGGGACTTAAAGGATCACCAGTGATGGGTGAGGAGGAACCTAAGGATCCCAGAATCGCCAGATCCATGAATCCCCTTGCCATGGGCAGATTTGGGAATTCTCCTCAGGAAATCTGGGATGAAGGATTTGGATTTAAAGGATCACCAGTGATGGGTGAGGGGGGACCTAAGGATCCCAGAATCGCCAGATCCATGAATCCCCTTGCCATGGGCAGATTTGGGAATTCTCCTCAGGAAATCTGGGATAAAGGATTTGGATTTAAAGGATCACCAGGGATGGGTGAGGAGGAACCTAAGGATCCCAGAATCACCAGATCCATGAATCCCCTACTCGTGGTCAGATTTGGGAATTCTCCTCAGGAAATCTGGGATAAAGAAATTTGGATTTAAAGGATCACCAGTGATGGGTGAGGAGGAACCTAAGGATCCCAGAATTACCAGAATCCCCTTGTCATGGACTCTCTCCCATGGTCAGATTTGGGAATTCTCCTCAGGAAATCTGGGATAAAGGATTTGGGATTTAAAGGATCACCAGGGATGGGTGAGGAGGAGCCTAAAGATCCCAGAATTGCCAGATCCATGAATCCCCTTGCCATGGGCAGATTTGGGAATTGTCCTCAGGAAATCTGGGATGAAGGATTTGGATTTAAAGGATCACCAGGGATGGGTCAGGAGGAGCCTCAGGATCATCTCATGGCCCAGCTCTGCTCCCAGCCCCATGCAGCCCAGAAGACTCCCAGCTTTTTGGGGCCACCTGGAGCGAGATGATCCCTAAATTCCCCCAGGATCTGCAGGAATTTTGTGTGAATCCAAGGAGGGTGGGGGAGATGTGAGGCTGCTGGTTGTGGTCCTATTGCACTTCCCAAAAGCCCCTAAACCGGGCCTGCTAATCCCAATTAATTTCAACAGGCCTGGTTGGTGGATTGAGACCTTTCCTGCTGTTTTGCTCTTCAAAAGAAGTTGGATTTATCCGAGTATTAGCTTGAAAAACTACATGAAAAAACCCAGCTCGACAAAATACAGAAGGAGGATTAAAGAGGAAGATCAAGGGAAGGAGAAACCTGGATATTTGATAAGCTAAAGGAGTGGAAAATTTCAAATGCACATCCATTGATCCAATCTTTTTTTGAAGGTTTTGCTCTAAATATCATCAGGACATGAGAAGAAAAGCCCAAAACAACAGGCAGGGAGGTGATGTGGAAGAAGGACGGGATGAAGGCCTCAAACACTTGAAAAAAATTCACTTTTGCAATGAAACGTGGCATTTCATTTTCTGCCTGAATTTCCACCAATATCCACGGAGGGTTGGAGACCCCGCTCCAAACAAACCTGAGCTGTTCCCAACAGAGAATCCCATTGTGCTGCTGGGGCTGAGCTCATCCTTGCCCACACTGTCCCAGCAGCCACACACGGTTTATTTATCCAGGCCATGCTCAGGGCTGCTGCATCCCAGAATTCCAGCAGGTCCATGGAATTCCAGCCTGGAGCAGTGGGAGGTGTCCCTGCTTCCTTCAAACCCTTCCAGCCCAAAAATTGTTGCTACTGGGATGGCTCAGAGAGCTCCCGAGCCCAAGAGTCAAAGGGGATTTTCTTATTTTAGCCTTTGGTTTGGAGAATGGATAAATTCCCAAATTTCTGCTCTTTGGGGAGCCTGTGAAAACAGGAGCTGTACAGGAACATCAGAATGTTCTGGGATAAAAACTGGGATGATGCTACAAACAAAACACTCCTGGATGTGGAAGAGAAAATCGTTTCAGTGCACAATTCCAACTTGGAATAATGTCATTTATTCCCTTGCTCCACGAGTCTCCCAACGAATTGTGCTTTGTACAGAAAGGCTGAATTGAGGCTAGAAAAGTCTGACGTGCCCGTGAATGCCAAATTAATTCATCACACAGATTAATTCATCACTGGGGGACACACAAAGCACAGCCAGGACACCGGGATTGCTTTGCCGGGGACACACACAGGTAGGGCTGACAATGGTGAAAAGCCAACAGCCCCACAATGGTTGGTTCTCAATATCAGGAACCTCCAGGAACCTCCTCCCAGCCTGAGGAGCTCACTGGGATGTCACAGGCAATGGTGGACATCCAATGGAGCTCACTGGGATGTCACAGACAATGGTGGACACCCAATGGAGCTCACTGGGATGTCACAGACAATGGTGGACATCCAATGGAGCTCACTGGGATGTCACAGACAATGGTGGACACCCAACAATCACCAGTCCCACAATGGTTTGCTCTCAATATCAGGAACCTCCAGGAGCCTCCTCCCAGCCTGAGGAGCTCATTGAGATTTCACAGACCATGGTGGACACCCAAAAGTCACCAGTCCCACAATGGTTTGCTCTCAATATCGGCCAAAGGAACCACCCAGGAACCTCCTCCCAGCCTGTGGAGCTCACTGGGATGTCACAGAAAATGGTGGACATCCAATGGAGCTCATTGTGATGTCACAGATGATGGTGGACACCCAATGGAGTCACCAGTCCCACAATGGTTTGCTCTCAATATCAGGAACCTTCAGGAACCTCCTCCCAGCCTGAGGAGCTCATTGGGCTGTCACAGACAATGGTGGACACCCAATGGAGTCACCAGTCCCACAATGGTTTGGTCTCAATGTCACCCTGAAGGAACCTCCTCCCATCCTGAGGAGCTCACTGGGATGTCACAGACAATGGTGGACACCCAATGGAGCTCACTGGGATGTCACAGACAATGGTGGACACCCAATGGAGCTCACTGGGATGTCACAGACAATGGTGGACACCCAATGGAGCTCACTGGGATGTCACAGACAATGGTGGACACCCAATGGAGTCACCAGTCCCACAATGGTTTGCTCTCAATATCAGGAACCTTCAGGAACCTCCTCCCAGCCTGAGGAGCTCATTGGGATTTCACAGAAAATGGTGGACACCCAATGGAGTCACCAGTCCCACAATGGTTTGCTCTCAATATCAGCCTGAAGGAACCTCCCAGCCTGAGGAGCTCACTGGGCTGTCACAGACAATGGTGGACACCCAATGGAGCTCACTGGGATTTCAGACAATGGTGGACACCCAATGGAGCTCACTGGGATGTCACAGACAATGGGGGACACCCAATGGAGCTCACTGGGATGTCACAGACAATGGTGGACACCCAATGGAGCTCACTGGGATTTCAGACAATGATGGACACCCAATGGAGCTCACTGGGATTTCAGACAATGATGGACACCCAATGGAGCTCACTGGGATTTCAGACAATGGTGGACACCCAATGGAGCTCACTGGGATGTCACAGACAATGGGGGACACCCAATGGAGCTCACTGGGATGTCACAGACAATGGTGGACACCCAATGGAGCTCACTGGGATTTCAGACAATGATGGACACCCAATGGAGCTCACTGGGATTTCAGACAATGATGGACACCCAATGGAGCTCACTGGGATTTCAGACAATGGTGGACACCCAATGGAGCTCACTGGGATGTCACAGACAATGGTGGACACCCAATGGAGCTCCCTGGGATGTCACAGACAATGGTGGACACCCAACGGTCACCAGTCCCACAATGGTTTGCTCTCAATATCAGCCTGAAGGAACCACCAGGAACCTCTTCCCAACCTGAGGAGCTCACTGGGATGTCACAGACAATGGTGGACACCCAATGGAGTCACCAGTCCCACAATGGTTTGCTCTCAGTATGAGCCAAAGGAACCACCAGGAACCTCCTCCCAGCCTGTGGAGCTCACTGGGCTGTCACAGACAATGGTGGACACCCAATGGAGCTCACTGGGATGTCACAGACAATGGTGGACACCAGTGGAGCTCACTGGGATGTCACAGACAAGGTGGACACCCAATGGAGTCACCAGTCCCACAATGGTTTGCTCCCAATATCAGGAACCTCCAGGATTCTCCTCCCAGCCTGAGGAGCTCACTGGGATTTCAGACAATGATGGACACCCAATGGAGCTCACTGGGATGTCACAGACAATGGGGGACACCCAATGGAGCTCACTGGGATGTCACAGACAATGGGGGACACCCAATGGAGCTCACTGGGATTTCAGACAATGGTGGACACCCAATGGAGCTCACTGGGATGTCACAGACAATGGGGGACACCCAATGGAGCTCACTGGGATGTCACAGACAATGGTGGACACCCAATGGAGCTCACTGGGATGTCACAGACAATGGTGGATATCCAAAAGTCACCAGTCCCACAATGGTTTGTTCTCAATATCAGCCAAAGGAACCACCCAGGAACCTCCTCCCAACCTGAGGAACTCATTGGGATGGCACAGACAATGGTGGACACCCAATGGAGTCACCAGTTCCACAATGGTTTGCTCTCAATATCAGCCACAAGGAACCTCCAGCTTGAGGAGCTCACTGGGATGTCACAGACAATGGGGGACACCCAATGGAGCTCACTGGGATGTCACAGACAATGGGGGACACCCAATGGAGCTCACTGGGATTTCAGACAATGGTGGACACCCAATGGAGCTCACTGGGATGTCACAGACAATGGGGGACACCCAATGGAGCTCACTGGGATGTCACAGACAATGGTGGACACCCAATGGAGCTCACTGGGATGTCACAGACAATGGTGGATATCCAAAAGTCACCAGTCCCACAATGGTTTGTTCTCAATATCAGCCAAAGGAACCACCCAGGAACCTCCTCCCAACCTGAGGAACTCATTGGGATGGCACAGACAATGGTGGACACCCAATGGAGTCACCAGTTCCACAATGGTTTGCTCTCAATATCAGCCACAAGGAACCTCCAGCTTGAGGAGCTCACTGGGATGTCACAGACAATGGGGGACACCCAATGGAGCTCACTGGGATGTCACAGACAATGGGGGACACCCAATGGAGCTCACTGGGATGTCACAGACAATGGTGGACACCCAATGGAGCTCACTGGGATGTCACAGACAATGGGGGACACCCAATGGAGCTCACTGGGATGTCACAGACAATGGTGGACACCCAAAAGTCACCAGTCCCACAATGGTTTGCTCTCAATATCAGCCTGAAGGAACCTCCCAGGAACCTCTTCCCAACCTGAGGAGCTCACTGGGATGTCACAGACAATGGGGGACACCCAATGGAGCTCACTGGGATGTCACAGACAATGGTGGACACCCAATGGAGCTCACTGGGATGTCACAGACAATGGTGGACACCCAATGGAGCTCACTGGGATGTCACAGACAATGGGGGACACCCAATGGAGTCACCAGTCCCACAATGGTTTGCTCCCAATATCAGGAACCACCCAGGAACCTCCTCCCAGCCTGTGGAGCTCACTGGGATGTCACAGACAATGGGGGACACCCAATGGAGCTCACTGGGATGTCACAGACAATGGTGGACACCCAATGGAGCTCACTGGGACGTCACAGACAATGGTGGACACCCAATGGAGCTCACTGGGACGTCACAGACAATGGTGGACACCCAACAGTCACCAGTCCCACAATGGTTTGCTCTCCATATCAGCCTGAAGGAACCTCCAGCCTGAGGAGCTCACTGGGATGTCACAGACAATGGTGGCCACCCAACAGTCACCAGTCCCAGAATGATTTGGGATCTCAGGGATGATCCCATTGCCCTCCTTCCAGCAGAGCAGCTTTCTCCAAGCCCCACCTGAGGCTTTGGACACCCACGATCTGTCCCAAGGTTATATCCAAAAGGATCTGCAAAAGCTCTTCCAACCTCCACGCCCACACATCTGCTCCTTGCCCTTCCCTGGGCATTTTCCCTGAACTCATTTCCTGCAATGGAAGCCTGAGGAATTTTCTGGCACTTCTGGAAAAGTTTCCCTCTCGCTGCAGCCCTTGAAGGCTCTGCCAGGGATCGCTTCTGTTTGATTTTGTGTGGAAAACTCACGGAGCGAGGGGCCCTTGAAGGTTCCTTCATCTCCTACCTCTGAGCTCTGCCCTTTGCTCCAGCAGCATCTGCTCCCTTTCAAGCTGCCCATCTGCTCTGCAGAAACTTCCAGAGCTCCAGCCTGTTCCCACAAGGCAGCAGCTCCTTGCTGAGGGGACTCATTAAAACTGGAGATCCTAAGGATGGAAACGCACCCGTGGCTGGCCACGGGACAGGTTTGGTCCCTCAAGTCATCTCCTGATCAGAGAACACCTCTGGAATTCCAGCTGGGAGAGAGGCCCCGCCTTTCTCCGAGGCGTTTGGAGCACATTCTGTGCTTTTTCAGCCAACGGGTCATTAGGAACTAAATTATCCTTACAAGTGTCTTGTGAAAGGAATAAATGACATCGCCTGCACCACGGAAGGATAAATTCAGCCCCATCTCCCTGGAATATTCATCCCTGTCTGCACTGCGAGCCCACCCGAGCTCAGTAGGAGCAAACAGAGGTGGGAACTCTCCACTCACCCTGTCTGGAGGCAAATCCTCTTCAGCCTCAGGGAAGATGAAGGGGGCGCTTTCCTGCCGAGACTGGGGAAGGTCTCACCGAGCTGAGGGAGCTGCACCGAGCCCCGGGCAGGGCTGTGAGGGAGCTGGGCTCGGATTTATCCCTCAGTGCCCTCAGGGAGCTGCACCGAGCCCCGGGCAGGGCTGTGAGGGAGCTGGGCTCAGATTTATCCCTCAGTGCCCTGAGGGAGCTGCACCGAGCCCAGGGCAGGGCTGTGAGGGAGCTGGGCTCAGATTTATCCCTCAGTGCCCTGAGGGAGCTGCACCGAGCGCAGGGCAGGGCTGGGAGGGCAGCTGGGCTCAGATTTATCCCTCAGTGCCCTGAGGGAGCTGCACCGAGCCCAGGGCAGGGCTGTGAGGGAGCTGGGCTCGGATTTATCCCTCGGTACCCTGAAGGAGCTGCTCGAGGCAGCCCCGAGCCCAGGATTTGTCCCTGGAGCTCAGGATTTGTCCCTCATGCCCAGGATTTGTCCCTCGAGCCCGGGATTTGTCCCTGGAGCCCAGGATTTGTCCTTGGAGCCCGGGATTTGTCCCTCATGTCCTGAGGGAGCTGCTCCAGCCGCCCCGAGCCCGGGATTTGTCCCTCGAGCCCGGGATTTGTCCCTCATGCCCTGAGGGAGCTGCACCGAGCCCCGAGCCCAGGATTTGTTCCTGGAGCCCAGGATTTGTCCCTGGAGCCCGGGATTTGTCCCTGGAGCCCAGGATTTGTCCCTGGAGCCCAGGATTTGTCCCTCATGCCCAGGATTTGTCCCTGGAGCCCAGGATTTGTCCCTGGAGCCCAGGATTTGTCCCTCATGCCCAGGATTTGTCCCTCATGCCCAGGATTTGTCCCTCAGTGCCCTGAGGGAACTGCACCAAGCCCCGAGCCCAGGATTTGTCCCTGGAGCCCAGAATTTGTCCCTGGAGCTCAGGATTTGTCCCTCATGTCCTGAGGGAGCTGCACCGAGCCCCAAGCCCAGGATTTGTCCCTATAGAGCCCAGGATTTGTCCCTGGAGCCCGGGATTTGTCCCTGCAGCCCAGGATTTGTCCCTGGAGCCCAGGATTTGTCCCTCATGCCCAGGATTTGTCCCTGCAGCCCAGGATTTGTCCCTGGAGCCTGGGATTTGTCCCTGGAGCCCGGGATTTGTCCCTGCCGCGCTCCCCCCGTGCCTGGGGCCCGGCACATCCTGTTTACAGCCCGAGCTGCTCCTTCCCAAGGCATCCAAGCGTGGCAATTGTTGTCCTTTGGAATATGGTAATTGGGATATTTTTACCCAGCTTCGGAACATATTTCCAGCCCACAGCAGACTTTCGACAACAATGCAACTTGGAAAGCTGTAAATATGGGACAATCATCCCCAAACACCCAGCTAGCCTTCAACACGTCTTGGCATTTGGGACAGCAGCTCCACTCCAAACATATGGCAGGGAAAGCTTTGCCTTTGCAAGGAATGAGGGGCTTTGCTCCCTCCTGGTTTCGTTTTTGGGGTGTTTGAAGGGCTCTGTTCCCCATTTCCAGCCCTGCCCGGCCAGCTGGAGCAGGAATGTGAGGAGGCGGCGCAGGGGTGGGCACGGACACCACGCCCAGGCCACAGCTTCAATGCGTTTCCCTCCAGAAAATCCTAAAATCCTGCAGCAGTTTGGATGCAGGGACTGCTCCTAACCCTGACCCTGTCCTGGGACGCTCCAGGGTCCAGGGGAGGGAGGAATTCCTGCCCAAAATCCCACCCAGCCCCGTCCGGTGGGTTCTGGTTCGGAGCCTCCCTGGGTTCTGTCCCTGCAGGTCCCTCTCCCAGCAAGGCCTTGGCAGTTTTGGAGGGGATTTCCACAAATGCAGCACTGGAGAGGCCCGAGGATTTAATTAGCTTTGTTTAGAAACGAGTAAACAAAGAGGGATGGCTTTAATGAAAAGGGACAAACAGCATGGAAGCAGCTGGAAGGGGTTTTTTTTCTATCCCAACTGTTATTTTATTCCAGTCTTGAGTCACTTCTACCCCCACATAAAACAATTTTAATTTAGGCCAGATACCTAAGACCGGTTTCATTCACATGGGCAGCTAAACCTTGGAACAGCCTGGGCCAGTGGAAGGGGAGTGACCCGAAGGAGCAAATCCCAGAGAGTTTCCGTGGGGGAAAAGGCAGGAAAGGCAGGAATTTCCTTGGAGGGAAACTGAGGAAAGGCAGGAATTTCCTTGGAGGGAAACTGAGGAAAGGACGGAATTTCCTTGGAGGAAAAGCCAGGATTTTCCTTGGAGGAAAACTGAGGAAAGGCAGGAATTTCCTTGGATGAAAACCCAGGATTTTCCTTGAAGGAAAACCCAGGAAACTCAGGAAAGTTTCCTTGGAGGAAAACCCAGGAAAGGCAGGAATTTCCTTGGAGGAAAAGCCAGGAAAGGCAGGATTTTCCTAGGAGGAAAACCCAGGATTTTCCTAGGAGGAAAACTGAGGAAAGGCAGGAATTTCCTTGGAGGAAAAGCCAGGATTTTCCTAGGAGGAAAACTGAGGAAAGGCAGGAATTTCCTTGGAGGGAAACTGAGGAAAGGCAGGAATTTCCTAGGAGGGAAACTGAGGAAAGGCAGGAATTTCCTTGGAGGAAAAGCCAGGATTTTCCTTGAAGGAAAACTGAGGAAAACCCAGGATTTTCCTTGGAGGAAAAGGCAGGAATTTCCTTGGAGGAAAAGGCAGGAATTTCCTTGGAGGGAAACTGAGGAAAGGCCGGAATTTCCTTGGAGGAAAAGGCAGGAGTTTCCTTGGAGGAAAACTGAGGAAAGGCAGGAATTTCCTTGGAGGAAAAGGCAGGATTTTCCTAGGAGGAAAACTGAGGAAAGGCAGGAATTTCCTTGGAGGGAAACTGAGGAAAGGCAGGAATTTCCTAGGAGGAAAAGGCAGGAAAGGCAGGAATTTCCTAGGAGGAAAAGGCAGGAAAGGCAGGAATTTCCTTGGAGGAAAACACAGGATTTTCCTTGGATGAGAACCCAGGAAAGGCAGGGATTTCCTAGGAGGAAAACCCAGGATTTTCCTTGGAGGAAAACTGAGGAAAGGCCAGAATTTCCTTGGAGGGAAACTGAGGAAAGGCCAGAATTTCCTTGGAGGAAAAGGCAGGAGTTTCCTTGGAGGAAAACCCCAGATTTTCCTAGGAGGAAAAGCCAGGATTTTCCTTGGAGGAAAACTGAGGAAAGGCCGGAATTTCCTTGGAGGAAAAGGCAGGATTTTCCTTGGAGGAAAACCCAGGAAACCCAGGAAAGTTTCCTTGGAGGAAAACCCAGGAAAGGCAGGAATTTCCTAGGAGGAAAACCCAGGATTTTCCTAGGAGGAAAACCCAGGAAAGGCCGGAATTTCCTTGGAGGAAAACCCAGGATTTTCCTTGAAGAAAAACCCAGGAAAGGCAGGAATTTCCTTGGATGAAAATCCAGGATTTTCCTTGAAGGAAAACTGAGGAAAGGCAGGAATTTCCTTGGAGGAAAATCCAGGATTTTCCTTGGAGGAAAAGCCAGGAAAGACAGGAATTTCCTTGGATGAAAATCCAGGATTTTCCTTGAAGGAAAACCCAGGAAAAGCAGGAATTTCCTTGGAGGAAAAGCCAGGATTTTCCTTGAAGGAAAACCCAGGAAAGGCAGGAATTTCCTAGGAGGAAAACCCAGGATTTTCCTTGGAGGAAAAACCAGGATTTTCCTTGAAGAAAAAGCCAGGAAAGGCAGGAATTTCCTAGGAGGGAAACTGAGGAAAGGCAGGAATTTCCTAGGAGGAAAACCCAGGAATTTCCTTGGAGGAAAACCCAGGAAAGGCAGAAATTTCCTTGGAGGAAAAGCCTGAATTTTCCTTGAAGGAAAACCCAGGAAAGGCAGGAATTTCCTAGGAGGAAAACCCAGGATTTTCCTAGGAGGAAAACCCAGGAAAGGCAGGAATTTCCTAGGAGGAAAACCCAGGAATTTCCTTGGAGGAAACCCCAGGATTGGTTCATCTTGGGTGCATCCATTGAGGAAAACCTTTTAGTAATATATAACTATAATAATATAAATATAATATACAAGTACATAATAATATAGAAATACAATTTATATAAATAGAAATAAAATGGATATAAAGTTTATATAAAGATATGTTTAGATAGAAATATATATTTATATGTAAATATATAATTTATGTATTTATATCATATATCATTTATATATTTATATAATTTATAATGTAGAGATTTATTTAACACATACAATTTATATATTCATATGAAATATGCATTTTATAAGTTTATATAACATATAGCTTATATATTTATATAATATAAATTTTTAATTTATATAATATAAATTTTTAATTTATATACTATAAATTTTTATTTTATTTTTAATTTTATTTTATAAATTATATAAAGATTTTTATAATATAAATTTTTTAATTTTTTGTATAATGTATCATTTTTACATTTATGTCTTTTGTATATGATGTAATATATAATTTATATATTAGTATAAAACTTATAGAAATATATAAAAAATTTCTATAAAAATATAAACAATATATAAATAATACATATTAATATAATTATAATATTCTGTAGCTCTGCCTGCTCTCTGTTTACATAAATATAAATAAAATTGATATTGAATGTATAAAAATATATATTTCTATATAAATATATAATTACATAAATACATAAAGTATATAAATACATTATATATTTATATAATATACGTAACTTATATATTTATAGAATAGATACCATTTATATATATTATAATATATCATTTATATATTTTACAATATATAATTTATATATTTATAAAATATATAATTTCTATATTATAAAATATATAATTTATATATTTATATAAAATTTCTAGAAATGAATATAAAATTTATATAAAATAGAAATAGCATATAAATAATATTCCCAAATATTAGAATATAATCGTATTTGGGAATATTATTTATTTACTATTTCTATATTATATACAGAAATACCATTTATATTTATGAAACATAAAGCGTATATCAATAATATTCCCCAAAAAAATCCTAGAAAAATCCTAGAAAAATCCCCCAAAAAATCCTAAAAAAATTCCAAAAAAATCCCAAAAAAATTCCCAAAAAAATACAAAAAAAATCCAAAAAAATCCCCAAAAAATTCCAGAAAAATCCCAAAAAAATCCTTTAAAAATTCCCAAAAATCCCCAAAAAATCAAAAAAAAAATTCCTAAAAAATCCCCCAAAAATGCCCCAAATTCTGTTGCCCTGAACAGGCTGGGCCGTGTCCCCTGGGAGCAGCAGAGCCTCAGGACGCGCCTCATTTCCGAGCCTTTGGGGCCTTCCTTCCTCTGAGCGCTCCTGGTTTCCTGTTTGGGAGGGCCACAAACGCCACGGAGCAGCTGGGAAAGGGTGGGACAGCAGCGGGGATCCTACAGGGATCCCATAGAGCTCAGGGATCCCATAGAGATCCCATAGAGCTCAGGGATCCCATAGAAACAGCAGGGAACCCATAGAGATCCCATAGAAACAGCAGGGAACTCACAGAGATCCCACAGAGCTCAGGGATCCCATAGAGCTCAGGGAACCCACAGAGCTCAGGGATCCCATAGAGATCCCATAGAGGCAGCAGGGATCTCATAGAACCAGCAGGGAACCCACAGAGCCAGCAGGGAACCCACAGAAATCCCATAGAGCCAGCAGGGAACCCACAGAGCTCAGGGATCCCATAGAGCTCAGGGAACACATAGAGATCCCACAGAGCTCAGGGATCCCATAGAGATTCAACAGAGCTCAGGGATCCCATAGAGCTCAGGGATCTCATAGAGACAGCAGAGATCCCACAGAGCCAGCAGGGATCCCACAGAGGCAGCAGGGATCCCATAGAAACAGCAGGGATCCCACAGAGATCCCACAGAGCTCAGGGATCCCATAGAACCAGCAGGGATCCCACAAAACCAGCAGGGATCCCATAGAACCAGCAGGGATCCCACAGAGCTCAGAGTTCCCCACAGAACCAGCAGGGATCCCACAGAACCAGGGATTTTTGGGATATTTTTGGGGATTTTTCTGGGATTTTTTTATTTTTATTTTTGAGGGATTTTTTGGGATTCTTTCAGGGGTCTTACAGAACCAGCAGGGACCCCACAGAGCCAGCAGGGACCCCACAGAGCCAACAGGGAACCCACAGAACCATCAGGGATCCCACAGAGCTCAGTGATTCCATAGAGCCAGCAGGGATCCCACAGAGATCCCACAGAACCAGCAGGGATCCCATAGAAACAGCAGGGATCCCACAGGGATCCCATAGAGGCAGCAGGGACCTCATAGAACCAGCAGGGATCCCACAGAGCTCAGGGATCCCACAGAGGCAGCAGGGATCCCACAGAGATCCCATAGAGGCAGCAGGGATCCCACAGAGATCCCACAGAACCATCAGGGATCCCACAGAGCTCAGTGATTCCATAGAGCCAGCAGGGATCCCACAGAGATCCCACAGAGCCAGCAGGGATCCCATAGAACCAGTAGGGATCCCACAGAGATCCCACAGAGCTCAGGGATCCCACAGAAATCCCACAGAGCTCAGGGAACCCACAGAAATCCCACAGAGCTCAGGGATCCATCCCACAGAGCCAGCAGGGATCCCACAGAGCTCAGTGATTCCATAGAGCCAGCAGGGATCCCACAGAGTTCAGGGAACCCACAGAGATCCCACAGAGCTCAGGGATCTCATAGAAACAGCAGAGATCCCACAGAGCCAGCAGAGATCCCACAGAAACAGCAGGGAACCCACAGAGATCCCATAGAGGCAGCAGGGATCCCACAGAGATCCCACAGAGCCAGCAGGGATCCCATAGAGCTCAGGGATCCCATAGAAACAGCAGGGATCCCACAGAGATCCCACAGAGCCAGCAGGGATCCCACAGAGCTCAGGGATCCCATAGAAACAGCAGGGATCCCACAGAGCTCAGGGATCCCACAGAGGCAGCAGGGATCCCATAGAAACAGCAGGGATCCCACAGGGATCCCCATAGAGCTCAGGGAACCCATAGAGATCCCACAGAGCTCAGGGATCCCACAGAAATCCCACAGAGCTCAGGGATCCATCTCACAGAGCCAGCAGGGATCCCATAGAGCTCAGGGATCCCATAGAAACAGCAGGGATCCCACAGAGCTCAGGGATCCCACAGAGCTCAGGGATCCCATAGAGCTCAGAGATCTCACAGATCCAGCAAGGACCCCACAAAGCCAGCAGAGATCCCACAGAGATCCCACAGAACCAGGGATTTTTTGGGATTTTTGGGGGGATTTTTCTGGGATTTTTTTTATTTTTATTTTTGGGGGATTCTTTCAGGGGTCTTACAGAACCAGCAAGGACCCCACAGAGCCAGCAGGGAACCCACAGAGATCCCACAGAGCCAGCAGAGATCCCATAGAACTCAGGGATCCCACAGAGATCCGGGATCCCACAGAACCAGCAGGGATCCCACAGAACCAGGGATTTTTTGGGATATTTTTGGGGTTTTTTCTGGGATTTTTTTTAATTTTTGGGTGATTTTTCAGGATTTTTGGGGGATTTTTTTGGGGATTCTTTCAGGATTTTGTGGGGATTTTTTCAGGGATCCCACAGAGCCAGCAGGGATCCCATAGAACCAGCAGGGATCCCACAGAACCAGAGATTTTTTGGGATATTTTTGGGGATTTTTGGGGATTTTTCTGGGATTTTTTTTTTTTATTTTTGGGGGATTTTTTGGGGATTCTTTCAGGATTTTGGGGGGATTTTTTGGAGGGATTTTTCAGGATTTTTTCAGGGATCTTACAGAGCCAGCAGGGATCCCACAGAACCAGCAGGGATCCCACAGAACCAGGGATTTTTTGGGGGATTTTTCTGGGATTCTTTTTTTAATTTTTGGGGCATTCTTTCAGGATTTTTGGGGGATTTTTTTGGGATTCTTTGGGGATTTTTCGGGGATTTTTTTTTAATTTTGGGGGGATTTTGGGGGGATTTTTTTGGAATTCTTTCAGGATTTTTTGGGGATTTTTTTGGGGATTCTTTCAGGATTTTTTGGGGATTTTTTTTGGGATTCTTTCGGGATTTTTGGGGGATTTTTGGGGGGATTCTTTCAGGATTTTTTGGGATTTTTGGGGATTTTTTTGGATTTTTTTCAGGATTTTTCGGGATTTTTTCGGGATTTTTTCAGGGATCCCACAGAACCAGCAGGGCTCTCACAAACCAGGGAATTATTTCTATTGAAAGTCCCTCGAGCTCAGGGCCGCCTCTCCCTGTGCCAGGAATTTCCTGCCTTCCTTGGCCTCCAGGGTGCTCAGGAGGTTCAGCTCCACAGGAATTCCTCTGGGATGGACAAACAAACCCCAAATGCCCGAGGTTTTGCAGTTTGGAAGGAAATTCCCACACAGCACAACTGGGAGCCAAACAAAAGCCATTGTGTGCAGAGGAGAATTAATAAGAATTAATATGGTTTCCATTAATTGGTGAAACATAGCGTGGCAAAACTGGAGGGATTTGGATTTAAAAAAAAATCCTGAATTTACTGGAAAATGACATGGATAGGATCAGCTGAGCCTTGAGTTTCAGGAAGCCCATCCCAAATGGGAGGAATTATATTTGTGAAGCTGCTCTTGGTGAATTCCTGTGCAAATCAAATCCAAATCAGCCCTGAGAATTTGGACATCTTCCCCCAGAAATCCCCAGAAATCCCATGGCAGCTCCATTTCTCCTTTGCCCCAACCTCTCCTAGGTTCTATCCATTCCCAATTTCTACAAGAACCAGGAATTGGGCAAAATAAATCAACAACTCAGCCCAAAGTGAAGCCCAGCCCGATCCAGGATGGGTTTTTTTTTTGCCCTGAGCTGGCTGTGTATTTATTTTTTATAGGAAATCTGGCAAATGGAAACCACATCCAAGCTCTTGGATTTTTCCTATAAATATCTCAGCAGTCCCAAATCTCCAATGCGAATCCATTTGAGTCCTTTCAGGAAATTCTCAATGACTTCCTGTCACAAAGTCCAACCATCACTGTCTCTTCTCCAACCACTTTGCTTCCAAAGCCAATCCCAACTTTCTCTCCGGAATTCCATCCAAATTCTCATCCCTGCTGTCATTTTTGCCTGGAAGTAAACCCAGAAAATCTCTTCCTCCTCGCCAGAAATCCGGTGTAAGCTATACAGGAATACTTGGAATCGTGGAAATCCCCATGGGAAAATCAAATTTGGGGATTTGACCGGTTGGGTTGTGGAGCCAATGGAAATAAACGGATTTGCTCCCACTTCCATGGATATAAAATTCCTTTAAATCTACATGGAAATGCAGGGATCCAGTTCCCTGGTAGTTAATTACCCCTGGAAAATAATTGGGTGCCAAATCTGGGCAGGCTCCTGGCTTTGGCAGCTCATGACAAGATTTCTCTATAAAGTGCTGAGAAAATAAAGACAATTTTGGAGCAAATTGATCAGAGTGCAAATATTGATCCTTTTGGCCTTCCTTGCCGTTCATTAACGAGGGATTCTCCCCCTTTAAGAAAGCAAATTTTTGTGTGATCCCCCTCGCTCGTGCTAATGAATCCTTTCATCCAAAATTCCCGGAGCCTAGGGTAATTTTGCAGGAAAAAATCCAGCCAATAATCTGGAATGTCGGGAATAACCCCGGTGGATACCTGCAGCTCCTTTTGCCGTGACCTTTGGCCAGGAGGATTTGCCAGCAAACTCCCAATAAAGGAGTTGGCAAACACGGGCGGGAGGCAGCCGCAGCTTTCCTGCTCTCTGTGGGAAGTTTATAGCCTGGATTCCGTTCCAATGGCTATGCATATCATTAGCATATTTCAATAGGCTGCTTCCCAAATTAAAGTGGAAGCAGCTAGAAAATGCTGTTGGCTCAGCGGCTCCTTCTGAATCAAAATTCAGCCTTCCCAAAGTCGTTTTTTTCCTTGACTTTCGACGGAGAGGGAAGACTTTGCAGGGAAAATAAACGAGGCAAAAAAGCAGTTGAAGTACTCGGTGTTTACTACTCAGATACTCCAGGAGCACTGGGGAGAAAAGCAATTTGAATTCTGCTCAGACAAAACCTCCAGGCCGGGCCAGCTTTCAGTCAGAATTCTCCTTGGTGCTGCATTTTCCTGCTGTGGATCCCCCAGAGCTCCAGCCCTGAGAGCATTTCTGGGCTTTGGAACAACCTGGGGGACCCCTCCAATCCCTTCCACCTTCTTCAAATCCCCTCCACCTTCTTCAAATCCCTTCCACCTTCACATCCCCTCCACTTTCAAATCCCCTCCACTTTCAAATCCCTTCCAGTTTCAAATCCCTTCCACCCAAACCGTTCCATGATTGCCAAAGAGTGCCAGGAAAGCCGCTCCCTCCCTCCTTCTGGCTCACATTTCTTTTAAATATATTTTTGCAATATTCTCCTGCATTTATTGCACTTTTGGCTTTCCCTGCCCACTCTCCAGCCCGTTCTGGACTCAGCAGCCACAGCCTGGATGTCCATCCCCACACGATGCAAAGCAGGAGGGAACCGCTCCCTCTTTTTCTCCTCTTTTCCTGCTGAATGGTGGCACGAAAGCAGAAGGAAACACATTCTCCTAGTCCAGCAGAAATATTCAAGGGGGTGAGTCAGGAGTTCCAAAAATACATTTCCTAAGCTGCAAAACAGAGCTGGATGTTGCCATGGCACTTTGGGAAAATTCCCAAGTCTCCAGCTTGTTTCGGAGATGAATCAAACGGGAGCGTTTTCGGTCACTTTTACCACTGATTTCATTTGTTGTTCTTTCCCCTGGCTTTCAGGTTTAAAAGCAAATCTTTGAGAGGGATTTAAAGGGGCAGGTCAGCGTTTAGTAGGATTTCCACAAGTGGATTCCCAATAATGGCAGAATCCTGACACCTCCCACTATTCCAGAATGTTCCAGACACCACCCGACAAACATCCAACATCCAAGGAACGAGCTCCGTGCTTCCCAAAAACCCTGTTCGAGTTTCCCGGTCTGCAAATCCTGGATGGAGCCAGCCCAGCATGAAAACCTTGATTCAAACACAATGCACTTAGAGGTGGGTGTTCCCAAAAAAGAAAAAGGAGCAAAAACCAAAAGCACATTTCTAGTCCAGGCTCTTATTCGCGGACCGTGCGATGTCACCTCGCTGTCACCTCACCCTGGATCCATCCCCAACCCATTCTGCAGGGAAAAAGCAAAACCTGCTGAGATCCTGGCTTGTCTCTTCCCAAAAATGGCTGGAAGCTGAACCCTTGAGAAGCCCCTTCTCAATTCCAAAGGAAGAACGGGAGGGATGGATTTGATTTCGCTGCAAAATCTCCAGTTCCTGCGAGATGCAAATCAGCTCTCAGCCATTCGCTGGGCTTTGCAGAAATCAAAATTAGGTGAGAAAATCAATAAATTAGCGATTTCCCGGGATTTAACAATCCTGCCTCCATCATTCCCTCCAGCAGATCGGGCCTGGCTTTACATTTCCAGCCTTCCTGTCAAAAATAGATTTAACAGCATTCTAACATTTTGTGCTTTTCTCAAGGATGGCAAGAAACAACTCCCAGGGAGCACTTCCATCAATCAGAGCAGGAGGAGGAGGGAAAAAGTCAAGGAAAAGCAACAACCAAGTGTCCAAGGCCAGGCTGGATGGGATTTGTCCCTGGTTTGGGCAGGGATTGCAATGGGGTGACCATCAAACCATCCCAAATCATTGGGATTTGGTATCCAATGGGGTGAACATCAAACCATCCCAAACCATTGGGATTTTCTATCCAATGGGGTGACCATCAAACCATCCCAAACCATTGGGATTTTCTATCCAATGGGGTGAGCATCAAACCATCCCAAACCATTGGGATTTTCTATCCAATGGGGTGACCATCAAATCCCTGCCATCCCAAACCTTTGGGATTTTCTATCCAATGGGGTGACCATCAAACCATCCCAAACCATTGGGATTTTCTGTCCAATGGGGTGACCATCAAATCCCTGCCATCCCAACCCATTGGGATTTTCTATCCAATGGGGTGACCATCAAATCCCTGCCATCCCAAACCATTGGGATTTTCTATCCAATGGGGTGACCATCAAACCATCCCAAACCATTGGGATTTTCTATCCAATGGGGTGGCCATCAAATCCCTGCCATCCCAAACCATTGGGATTTTCTGTCCAATGGAGTGACCATCAAATCCCAGCAGACCCAAACCATTGGGATTTTCTATCCAATGGGGTGAGCATCAAATCCCTGCCATCCCAAACCATTCCATCAAATCCCTGCCATCCCAAACCAGATCTTGACACAATTCCAAACATTCCAAAACCAGTTCCCTGGTTTTGGCAGGGATTGCAATGGGGTGACCATCAAATCCCAGCAGACCCAAACCATTGGGATTTTCTATCCAATGGGGTGATCATCAAATCCCTTCCATCCCAAACCATTGGGATTTTCTATCCAATGGGGTGACCATCAAATTGTTTCCATCCCAAAAAATTCCACAGATCCTGACGCAATTCCAAACATTCCAAAACCAGTTCCCTGGTTTTGGCAGGGATTGCAATGGTGTGACCATCAAACCATCCCAAACCATTGGGATTTTCTATCCAATGGAGTGACCATCAAATCCCAGCAGACCCAAACCATTGGGATTTTCTGTCCAATGGGGCGACCATCAAATCCCTGCCATCCCAAACCATTGCACAGCTCCTGACACAATTCCAAACATTCCAAAACCAGTTCCCTGGTTTTGGCAGGGATTGCAATGGGGTGACCATCAAACCATCCCAAACCATTGGGATTTTCTATCCAATGGGGTGACCATCAAACCATCCCAAACCATTGGGATTTTCTATCCAATGGGGTGAGCATCAAATCCCTTCCGTCCCAAACCATTGGGATTTTCTATCCAATGGGGCGACCATCAAATCCCTTCCATCCCAAACCATTGGGATTTTCTATCCAATGGGGTGACCATCAAATCCCTTCCCTCCCAAACCATTCCCCAGCTCCTGACACAATTCCAAACAGTTCCCTGTTTTTGGCAGAGATTGCAATGGGGTGACTGTAAAATCCCTGCCATCCCAAACCATTGGGATTTTCTGTCCAATGGGGTGAACATCAAACCATCCCAAACCATTGGGATTTGGTATCCAATGGGGTGACCATCAAATCCCTGCCATCCCAAACCATTCCCCAGCTCCTGACACAATTCCAAAACCAGTTCCCTGGTTTTGGCAGGGATTGCAATGGGCTGACCATCAAACCATCCCAAACCATTGGGATTTTCTATCCAATGGGGTGACCATCAAACCATCCCAAACCATTGGGATTTTCGATCCAATGGGGTGAACATCAAATCCCTTCCATCCCAAACCATTGGGATTTTCTATCCAATGGGGTGGCCATCAAATCCCTGCCATCCCAACCCATTCCCCAGCTCCTGACACGAGCAGGGCACTGCCCAAGGAAGAAAAGGGAGTGGGAAAGGAGAACGCCGGAGCCCTTGGAGTGGTTTTATCCGGAGTTGAGCGGGTGAATGCTGTGAATCCCAGGCTATTCAGCATTCCAGCAGCAGCAGCAGCAGCAGCAGCTGCACAGCCCGAGCCTCAAACACCGCCCTCCTCCCATCGCAGCTCATTTTATCCATTGTCCCTGCGGAGAGGAGCCACAGGAACATTTGCAGGGTTCCATAGGAAGTGCCAATGGCGGCTGATGAGAGCAATTGGGGATTTCAATGGGAGGAGAGAGGTAATCACAGCGCAGCGAGCACAGCTCCACTCCAGGAACCTCAGCACGGCCCGGGGGGAGCATCTGCAATGCCACCACCGTTCCTGAGAGACGGAACAGGACAAAAATTGGTTTATAGGCCCTGAGCACAAAATGAGAGCCCCCCGGAGCAGCGTTTCCAGTTCCTGCTGAAACCCCAGAGGCACGGCTCGGCTTCCAGGGGTGCCATCCACCCTCTCATTCCTTGTGCCACCTCTGCCCAAATGCTCAGCGTCTCCAGCCTCTCCCAGCTCCAAAGCCAGGGGGAATGCTGGTGCCCACGCTCCCTGCCTGTGTGCCAGTGTTCCAGAGCCATGGGCACTGCCAGCCCCAGTCTGGGTGAGCTGTGCCCAGTTCCAGAGCCATGGGCACTGCCAGCCCCGGTCTGGGTGAGCTGTGCCTGCTCCCAGAGCCACGGGCACTGCCAGCCCCGGTCTGGGTGAGCTGTGCCCACTCCCAGAGCCATGGGCACTGCCAGCCCCGGTCTGGGTGAGCTGGGCCCAGTTCCAGAGCCATGGGCACTGCCAGCCCCGGTCTGGGTGAGCTGTGCCTGTTCCCAGAGCCATGGGCACTGCCAGCCCCGGTCTGGGTGAGCTGTGCCCAGTTCCAGAGCCATGGGCACTGCCAGCCCCGGTCTGGGTGAGCTGTGCCCGCTCCCAGAGCCATGGGCACTGCCAGCCCCAGTCTGGGTGAGCTGTGCCTGTTCCCAGTACCAGCCTGGTTAGGATGAGCTGTGCCCGTGTCCCAGCCCCAGTCTGGGTGCGCTGTGCCCATGTCCCAGCCCCAGGTCAGAATGAGCTGTGCCCATGTCCCAGCCCCAGCCTGGTCAGGATGAGCTGTGCCCGTGTCCCAGCCCCAGTCTGGGTGCGCTGTGCCCACTCCCAGCCCCAGTTTGGATGAGCTGTGCCCGCTCCCAGTGCCAGCCTGGTCAGGATGAGCTGTGCCCGCTCCCAGCCCCAGTCTGGGTGCGCTGTGCCCGCTGCCAGTGCCAGCCCCAGTCCGGATGAGCTGTGCCCATGTCCAGCCCCAGCCTGGGTGCCCTGTGCCCATGTCCCAGCCTGGGTGCCCTGGGCCCATGTCCCAGCCCCACTCTGGGTGCCCTGTGCCCGCTGCCGGTGCCAGCCTGGTCGGGATGAGCTGTGCCCATGTCCCAGCCCTGGGTCAGGATGAGCTGTGCCCGCTCCCAGCCCCACTCTGGGTGCGCTGTGCCCGCTGCCAGTGCCAGCCTGGTCGGGATGAGCTGTGCCCATGTCCCAGCCCTGGGTCAGGATGAGCTGTGCCCATGTCCCAGCCTGGGTGCCCTGTGCTCGCTCCCAGCCCCAGTCTGGGTGTGCTGTGCCCATGTCCCAGTGCCAGCCCCAGGTCAGGATGAGCTGTGCCCATGCCCCAGCCCCACTCTGGGTGCGCTGTGCCCGCTGCCAGTGCCAGCCCCAGTCCGGATGAGCTGTGCCCATGTCCAGCCCCAGCCTGGGTGCACTGTGCCCGCTGCCAGTGCCAGCCTGGTCGGGATGAGCTGTGCCCATGTCCAGCCCCAGTCTGGGTGCCCTGCACCCATGTCCCAGCCCCAGCCTCAGCCTGGGTGCCCTGTGCCCGCTCCCAGCCCCAGCCTGGGTGCCCTGTGCCCATGTCCCAGCCCCAGCCTGGGTGCCCTGTGCCTGCTCCCAGCCCCAGTTTGGATGCGCTGTGCCCGCTGCCGGTGCCAGCCTGGTCAGGATGAGCTGTGCCCTTGTCCCAGTCCCGGGTCAGGATGAGCTGTGCCCATGTCCCAGCCTGGGTGCCCTGTGCCCACTCCCAGCCCCAGTCTGGGTGCGCTGTGCCCGCTGCCAGTGCCAGCCCCAGTCCAGATGAGCTGTGCCCATGTCCCAGCCCCAGCCTGGGTGCGCTGTCCCCGCTGCCAGTGCCAGCCTGGTCGGGATGAGCTGTGCCCATGCCCCAGTGCCAGCCTGGTCGGGATGAGCTGTGCCCGCTCCCAGCCCCAGTCTAGGTGCGCTGTGCCCACTGCCAGTGCCAGCCCCGGGTCAGGATGAGCTGTGCCCATGTCCAGCCCCAGTCTGGGTGCCCTGTGCCCGCTCCCAGCCCCAGCCTGGGTGCGCTGTGCCCGCTGCCAGTGCCAGCCTGGTCGGGATGAGCGGAATGCAGCCATTCCTGCCTGACAATACCGGCTCTTTGTTTTCCCGGGCTCCCCAATCTGTCCGTCCATCTGTTCTGCCTTGCTTTAGAATTCCCGTTTGAAGCTCCTGGGGAAGGATTCTCCTCTTTGTTTCGCCTCTGCTCCCTCCCAGGAGCTCGGAGTTCAGAGCCAGCCCACCCTGGCATCGATTTTCCAAAGAAATAAATAAATTAAACCCCCTGTTTTACTGGCATCCAATTTGTTTCCTCAATTTACGGTAAAAAAGAATCACTGCAGATTCCCAGGAAATGGTTAAAAAAAAAAAGATGGCGTTTCTTGGGCAAAGATGGAAAAAACAATTTCAATTCCCGGACTCCCAAACTTTGGAATACAAACCACATTTTTGTGTGAAAAACAAGGATTTCCTATTTGCTCCTTGCCCCACTCCTCTGCGTGACTGGAGCAGAGTGTGGAGGCAGCCATGGAAATCACAGATTTCCTTTGCCCTGCTGCACACTGGGAATATCCCCAAATCCATCCAAAGCGCTCACAAACAAACCCATTCCTTGATTTCCTCTTGGAAAAAAAAGAAATCCCTCCATTTGTTTGGTTGGATTTTTTTTTTTCCCAGTCTGTTTTCCTTCCTTGCCTCATCAAGCCAATGATAAAGCACAAAAATGGATACGGTAAAGGCATCAAACATGGCAAGAATGGGCAAGGATTAATTAATAGTTCATTAATTTTCCCCGTGGAACAGGAAATTCCCAGAGCCTGAGGAGAAGCCAAGGGTCTCAGTGTGGTCAGACATGGATCTGGGTTTTCCCTGTACACTAAAAACTCCTCCTGCACGAGGTAAATATTTATTATCCCAATATTTTGTGCGGAAAACATGGAATAAGGAGGCCCTGCTCATACAGCACAACCCTGAGAGACAAAACCCACCAAACCCAGATTTTATCCTAAAGAAAAATCAGATTGCACAAAGCTGAGAGACCAAATCTTTCTAAAATGCAACTTCCAAATTCATTCCAAATCCCTGGTTCTTGTTTGCTCTCAGGAGATTCAGAGCAGGGCGAAGGAAACAAAATTCTGCTGATTGGTTATTGCCCTGCCATGAATTGCATGGAGGAGGCAAAAGCCAGGCAGGACCATGTCCCAGAGATGTTTTAATTGCTGCTATAAAACCCTGACAGGGAGAGAAACATTTTCCTTTCTTTTAAGGAAGTCTTTTCCTTGATAGGATCTCATTAAACATTGCTGGAAAAGAAAAACATCCCATTTACAGGATAACATCTCCTCGTGCTTCAGGTCCTTCCAGGCTTGAAACACGAGGCACTAGCCAAGAAAATATGGATATTTATCTCCTTCCTGCCAGAAAAAAGTCCTGCAAACAGCAGGAAACTTCCATGGAATGGGATTTGCAGCCTAGAATGGGGAAATTCCTCCTGTTATGGATCATGCTCCCATTCTGGAATCTTTTCCTGTTTGACAACGGTCACAGGTTGGACTCAACCACCTTGGAGGTCTTTTCCAACCTCAGCGATCCTGGGATTTTGTGATTCTCCAGACCAGGTCCCACAGCATTAAATGAAAATGGAATTTAATCTCCTCTGTGGATATGAAAAAAAAGAGCAGTGGAAAAAACCCTCCCGGTGCTTTTAGTCCCTTTTCAAGAAGTTCTATCAAATAAATGTCTTTGGCCAACTCCATTAGGGAGCAATTAGACCTTAATGGCCGTCTAAATCCATTATCAGTGGACATTTAACCTTGCAATATTTAAAGATAATATTTAATTTCAGCAAATTAATGGGCTGCCTGTGAGACCAAAGAGATCTACTTAGGCTCTCTGCTTTTCCATCGGGGATGTTTCCCTTTGGGTAGTGTGACAAGAAGCTGGGAAAGTTGCTCCTCACGTTTGGAGCTCAAATAAAGGAGTTCAAACCAGAGCAAGATCTCAAACAAGCACCTGCTTTATCCTTCTTGCTGCTCCCATTGCTGCTCCAGATTTATTTCCATATTCCCATATCCATCCATAGTTATTTTTGATCCACCATTCCAGGTTGCTCCAAGCCCTGATCATGGATACTACCAGGGATTCAGGGGCAAAAACTCCTCTCCAACCCTCTCAGAGCTGCCCAGCCCAAGGAAAATGTGAATTGTACACAGATCCGGAAATTCCAGCTTAAGGAGGACGTTTCCCGTTTCATTCCGAGGTTCTTCCCGCTTCATTCCCAAAAGGACGGGAATGAAAGCAGGAGAACCTCCAGTCCTGTGATGCTCTAAGATGTCATCGCCAGCGTCTCTTTGAAGCCAAGTGACAACATCCAACGTCTGCACTATTTCAGTCCCTGGAGAACTTCCCTGATGGAAGCATGGAAAAAGCTGGAGAAGCTCCAGAAGTAGGTTGCCATCTCATTGCCACGTTGGAAGAAGGTTAGAGGTGTTTCCTCTGTGAACTGAGAGCTTTAAATAGCGCTGACTCTGCACGGCGGCACGGAGGAGCTGGAGCTGGCGCCGATCCACGGAATTTCCGAGAGTCACAGCCAGCTCCAGCGCTGAACACGCGTGGAATTCAGCGTGTCAGAAGGGCAGGGGAAGATCCTTCCTCTGGCACAGCCCCTGGAACTCGTCTTTGGTGGGAATCATGGAATGGGTTGGGTCGGAAGGACCTTCCAACCCATCCAGTGAGGTCATGGAATGGGTTGGAAGGACAAAGCCCATCCAGTGAGGTCATGGAATGGGTTGGAAGGGCCACAAAGCCCATCCAGTGAGGTCATGGAATGGGTTGGAAGGACCACAAAGCCCATCCAGTGGAATCATGGAATGGGTTGGGTTGGATTGGAAGGACCTTCAAGCCCATCCTGCCCAGGATCACTCAGCTCAGCCAGAGGTCCCGGGACAGGCACCCTGTGCCAGGGCCTGCCCACTCTCCCAGGGGAGAATCCAACACCACTGAGGAGGAGCTGTGATGGTGGAGGAAGCAACGGATGGACACCAAAGTTTGGAAGATCAGTTTCCATCGAGAAAGCACCAAAATGCAGGATGGTGGAAGGAGGCAATGGATGGACACCAAAGCTGTGGAAGATCGGTTTCCATCGAGAAAGCACCAAAATGCAGGATGGTGGAGGAAGCAATGGATGGACACCAGAGCTGTGGAAGATCGGTTTCCATCGAGAAAGCACCAAAATGCAGGATGGTGGAGGAAGCAATGGATGGACACCAAAGTTTGGAAGATCAGTTTCCATCGAGAAAGCACCAAAATGCAGGATGGTGGAAGGAGGCAATGGATGGACACCAAAGCTGTGGAAGATCGGTTTCCATCGAGAAAGCACCAAAATGCAGGATGGTGGAGGAAGCAATGGATGGACACCAGAGCTGTGGAAGATCGGTTTCCATCGAGAAAGCACCAAAATGCAGGATGGTGGAAGGAGGCAATGGATGGACAGCAAAGCTGTGGAAGATCGGTTTCCATCGAGAAAGAACCAAAATGCAGGATGGTGGAAGGAGGCAATGGATGGACAGCAAAGCTGTGGAAGATCGGTTTCCATCGAGAAAGAACCAAAATGCAGCATGGTGGAGGAAGCAATGGATGGACACCAAAGCTGTGGAAGATCGGTTTCCATCGAGAAAGCACCAAAATGCAGGATGGTGGAGGAGGCAATGGATGGACACCAAACCTTTGGAAGATTGGTTTCCATTGAGAAAGCACCAAAATGCAGGATGGTGGAGGAAGCAATGGATGGACACCAAAGTTTGGAAGATCGGTTTCCATCGAGAAAGCACCAAAATGCAGGATGGTGGAGGAAGCAATGGATGGACACCAAAGTTTGGAAGATCGGTTTCCATCGAGAAAGCCCCAAAATGCAGGATGGTGGAGGAGGCAATGGATGGACAGCAAAGCTGTGGAAGATCGGTTTCCATCAAGAGAGCACCAAAATGCAGGATGGTGGAGGAAGCAATGGATGGACAGCAAAGCTGTGGAAGATCGGTTTCCATCGAGAAAGAACCAAAATGCAGGATGGTGGAGGAAGCAATGGATGGACACCAAAGTTTGGAAGATCGGTTTCCATCGAGAAAGAACCAAAATGCAGGATGGTGGAAGGAGGCAACAGATGGACACCAAAGCTTTGGAAGATCGGTTTCCACCAAGAGAGCACCAAAATGCAGGATGGTGGAGGAAGCAACGGATGGACACCAAAGTTTGGAAGATCGGTTTCCATCAAGAGAGCACCAAAATGCAGGATGGTGGAGGAAGCAATGGATGGACAGCAAAGCTTTGGAAGATCGGTTTCCATCGAGAAAGCACCAAAATGCAGGATGGTGGAGGAAGCAATGGATGGACACCAAAGCTTGGAAGATCGGTTTCCATCGAGAAAGCACCAAAATGCAGGGAGTACAGCTGTGCCTTCACAAACCTAATTAATTTCAGGAATTCCAACCTTGGAAAGCAGCAATCAGGGAAGGGTGCTTGGCCTTTGGCTCCCCCAGAAGAGCTCCATGCTGGGAGAAGGTACTGGGGGCCATTGCCTGGGTGTGTCCTCACCAAGCCCTCACGTTTCTGGGCTTTGGGGTCAGGACCATCCTGCCCCACACGGGGAACCGGGCTGTAATTACACACGCTCCTGTCAGAGAGGAATCTGTAGTACATCGTTAATGTGTAAATGACTAAATAACTTAATTAGGTGAAATGAAGTGCACTTACAAGCACAGATGCTTACGTCGGATCGGGATAATGTGGTGTGTGGGAATATATCCCTGGTTTTTTTAAAGATGTTTATATTTAACTGTAGGCCAAGGAAATGAGGAACACGCACTGGTGAGAAAGATGGCAGGGAATTTTTTTTTTTTTTAAAGGGAAAAATGTTTACCACATCCTTACAAATTGATGGAGGAAACCATTTTTAAATCACTTCAAAATGCTGGAAGGAACCAACTTTTTAATCCCTGTAAATATCCCAGTAAAATCCTAAGGGGAGAGGACAAAAAGTGGTTCTTTGGGCAAGCTCCAGCTTTCCATGGAGCCTGACAAACGGAACAGGAGAAGCGCTGAAACCGCTCCCAGCCCTTCGACTCATCCATATTCATCCTTCCCCTCTCCCCAATCCATGGAACACAAGCACTGAATGAGCCAAATTATGGCATGTGTGCTTCAAGGAGGCTTCAACCAGGAAATGAGAGATTTCATCTGCCATTGATGGATGAAAGGGAAGGAGATGAGGAAGTTGTGGAGCTGGAGCACAGCTTATTCCCAGAAAACAACCTGGGGTAGTGGTCAAGTCCCTCCCAACCCAACCATTCCAGCACTCAAGGACAGGAAATCAAAGTTCCCAAGCTGCAGTGCCCACACAGCATTTTCCATGCTATTTATTAATTAGCTGCCTCTAATGACAAAGAGAAGTAGCTCTTTGTTGGAATTTCAAAAAATTCCTAACTGCAGGATTCAGCAGCGAGCTGCCCAAATTTTTGGTAATTCCATACATAAGCACCACTAAACGAGAAGTTTTTCCTGCAAGTCCTCTAAAGATCCCTTTTCAAGCTGGAAAAAGAAGTTGTCACAACGATTTTGGGAGAGCAGAATTTGGGACTGAGTCAAAAGTGTCGGAATAACGAGTTGGAATCTGCTGCTATTAGTCACTGCCTTGGAAGCAAAGCCAAAGCTGTTAATGCTGGGGATGTTGAGGAGTGCGGAGACTTGGAAGGAATTTTCTAGGATGAGATGAAACAGTGAGGTGGCAAATATTCCCTTTCTTTAAGTGCAAAGGAGAATTGGACCTGGCAGGAAGGGGAGAGGAGGTGTTTGCCTCTCCTGGGAAGTGTCACCCTTGGAGGAGCCTCCATTTCACATCTCCTCCTTGGGAGCCAAACGGAATCAATTAATTCTGCAACTGGAACCAATTAACCCTCGCAAAAGCACAACGCCGAGCGCGGTGGCAGTCTTTAATAAATGGGAGAAATGGAAGAAATCCATAAATAAGAACAGAAAACGCCACAGGCCGGGCTGTAGCAGGTGGGCTCCTCATTCTGCAGAGACAGCACGAGAGTTTGAGGGTCTCAAAACCAGCAGGGACTTCCACAAAATGGGGATTTCATTGGGAATCTAAAAACCAACAGGGACTTCCACAAAATGGGGATTTCATTGGGAGGGTCTAAAAACCAACAGGGACTTCCACAAAATGGGGATTTCATTGGGAATCTAAAAACCAACAGGGACTTGCACAAAATGGGGATTTCAGCGGGAGGGTCTAAAAACCAACAGGGACTTGCACAAAATGGGGATTTCATTGGGAATCTAAAAACCAGCAGGGACTTGCACAAAATGGGGATTTCATTGGGAATCTAAAAACCAACAGGGACTTGCACAAAATGGGGATTTCATTGGGAATCTAAAAACCAACAGGGACTTCCACAAAATGGGGATTTCATTGGGAATCTAAAAACCAACAGGGACTTGCACAAAATGGGGATTTCATTGGGAATCTAAAAACCAACAGGGACTTCCACAAAATGGGGATTTCATCGGGAGGGTCTAAAAACCAACAGGGACTTCCACAAAATGGGGATTTCATTGGGAATCTAAAAACCAGCAGGGACTTGCACAAAATGGGGATTTCAGCGGGAATCTAAAAACCAACAGGGACTTGCACAAAATGGGGATTTCATTGGGAATCTAAAAACCAACAGGGACTTGCACAAAATGGGGATTTCATTGGGAGGGTCTAAAAACCAACAGGGACTTCCACAAAATGGGGATTTCATTGTGAGGATCTAAAAACCAACAGGGACTTCCACAAAATGGGGATTTCATTGGGAATCTAAAAACCAACAGGGACTTCCACAAAATGGGGATTTCAGGGGGAATCTAAAAACCAACAGGGACTTGCACAAAATGGGGATTTCATTGGGAATCTAAAAACCAACAGGGACTTGCACAAAATGGGGATTTCATTGGGAATCTAAAAACCAACAGGGACTTGCACAAAATGGGGATTTCATTGGGAATCTAAAAACCAACAGGGACTTCCACAAAATGGGGATTTCAGCGGGAGGATCTAAAAACCAACAGGGACTTCCACAAAATGGGGATTTCATTGGGAATCTAAAAACCAACAGGGACTTCCACAAAATGGGGATTTCATTGGGAATCTAAAAACCAACAGGGACTTCCACAAAATGGGGATTTCATTGTGAAGATCTAAAAACCAACAGGGACTTCCACAAAATGGGGATTTCATTGGGAGGATCTAAAAACCAACAGGGACTTCCACAAAATGGGGATTTGAGTGGGAATCTAAAAACCAACAGGGACTTCCACAAAATGGGGATTTCATTCTGAAGATCTAAAAACCAGCAGGGACTTCCACAAAATGGGGATTTCATTGTGAAGATCTAAAAACCAGCAGGGACTTCCACAAAATGGGGATTTCAGAGGGAATTAAAAACCAACAGGGACTTGCACAAAATGGGGATTTCATTGGGAATCTAAAAACCAACAGGGACTTCCACAAAATGGGGATTTCATTGGGAGGGTCTAAAAACCAACAGGGACTTGCACAAAATGGGGATTTCATTGGGAATCTAAAAACCAACAGGGACTTCCACAAAATGGGGATTTCATTGGGAATCTAAAAACCAACAGCGACTTGCACAAAATGGGGATTTCAGAGGGAATCTAAAAACCAACAGGGACTTTCACAAAATGGGGATTTCATTGGGAGGGTCTAAAAACCAACAGGGACTTCCACAAAATGGGGATTTCAGCGCGATGGGATGGGATCGATCCCGTTTAACGGCAGCGCCTCAACGCGGGGCCGCGCTCCCCGAGCTGGTTGGACAAGGGGGATGAAGAAAGATCCCTTGAAAGAGACACCTTAAACCCTTATCACCTTAAACCCTTATCACCTTAAACCCTTATCTTCAAGGGAGATAAAGCTGCCTTATCTTATTCAGATGCCTTGTTTGAGGGAGATGGGTGCCATCTGTGCCACGAGCCAGCAGCTCCCTTCCCTTCCCTTCGTTTCCTTCTTTTCTTCCCTTCCCTGCTCCCAGCACGGGAACACTGCTGTGCCTCCAATCCCTGCCTGAATCCGTTCCTGGCCTTATTCAGTTTTTTTTTGCCCTTTTCCAACCGAATTCTGAGCAAACGGGGTCCTGCTCGACAGATTATTGCAATTCTCTCCTGAGCCGGGTCTTGCCGAGAGAAAGGGGCTTAAACCAGCAAAACATCCTTGTAAATATTGTTAATAATATTCCTGTAAATATTATTATCAATATCCTAGTAAATATTATCAATATCCTTGTAAATATTACCAATATCCTTGTAAATATTATTCATAAAATTCCAAAGCGATTCCAGTGAACGCACAGCTCCATCCCACCCCTCTGGACACCGTCACGGGTTGATTTTTCTGGCGCTGAGCTGAATAAGAGGAAACAACTTTCTCTTTTAAAAAAAATCAAAAAGGAATAAAGCTGCTTCTTTTATAATCCTGCACTTTCTATTTAAGCTCCTGCTCTTTTGGATTAAGGAAAGAACAACTCGCCATTAGGGCCTGCCCTGTTTATCGACATCACAATTGTACCCGAGAGCCACAGGAATGATTTTACACTTCAAAAGATGCTAGAAACCAGTTTTATCTCCATGTAAACTTTCAATATAATATTTAATAAAACTCATCCTCCCCTTCTAGTCAGATACTGTGGTTTGATGGCTGCAAGCATTTGCAGGGAGGGGGATTCCGGGAGTGGAAAAATGCAAATAAAAATGACTTTATCTGCTCAGGGGTTTCACTTCCTTTCTCCCCTCCTAAATGTTCATAAAAGAACTTTTTATGCACCTTAGAGAAGGTTGAAATTAAAGGGGCTGGCGCCGCTGCCTGAGTCCCATCCACGGGCTGGACACAGGAGTGTCCTTGGTTTTGGAATGTGTTTCACCAGTGCCCCATACCACACTCACAAAGCAGTGGCAAAGCTTTCAATTCCGCCTTTGTGCTGCAAAAAAACTCCGTTTTGTCCCCAATTTTGCCCCCCAAAAGCGCCGCGGTGCTCAGATAACGAAGGGCTTTTCCCGTTTTCCCGTCCTAAAGGAGTCACTTTGTGCAATTATCTAGGAATTGATTTTCAGTGGGACAAATCCTGGTGCTTCAGCTGAATCGGGCGTGTGGCTAAAAGAAAAGGCCAATTTAATGCCAATAATTCCGCGCTTGGAGGTTGGTGCCAGGGAAGCAGCACCTGTGCGACGGAGCCGGATAAAATCCAAGCTCTGCCTTTCTGTCCTGATCCCGGGTGTCCTTCCAGGTGAAATTTGGATTTGAATTTCCTATTTTAGCAGCACATTCCCAGGGTTTGCTGTGCGCTCCAGCCACGGGCAGCATCGCCGCCCCACATTGACCAAAGCTTTTCGTCAGAGCTCCGCCGGCCAGCGAGCGAGCGAGCGAGCGCCGGCGCCGCTGCTAATTACCATGGCTTCCATAAGGCAGGGATGCCAGCCTGGAAACGGGAATCCAGGCTGGAAAAGTGGGGAAATATATGTGGAACAGAACCAAAAATTATGTGGCATAGAGATAAAACAAACAAAGTTGTGGAATATGAATGAGGACCTTAGGAGAGGGAAATGCCCGATGGCCAATGGCTTCCATAAGGCACCATGGAAAAATGAATCCATGCAGGAAAAATGGGGGAAATATATGGAATAGAAATAAAAAATATATAGTATATAAATAAAACAAACAAAGTTATGGAATATAAATGAGGACCTTAGGAGAGGGAAAAGCCCGATGGCCAATGGCTTCCATAAGGCAGAGATTCCAGCATGGAAAAATGAATCCATGCAGGAAAAATGGTGAAAATATATGGAATAAAACCCCAAAAAAATATAGTGTATAAATAAAACAAACAAAGTTATGGAATATAATTGAGGACCTTAAGAGAGGGAAAAGCCCGATGGCCAATGGCTTCCATAGGGCAGAGATTCCAGCGTGGAAAAATGAATCCAGGCAGGAAAAATGGGGGAAATATATGGAATAAAAACCAAAAAAATATAGTATATAAATAAGATTTAAAATTTATATATAAATATAAATGTGGACCTTAGGAGAGGAAAAAGCCCAATGTCCAATCTCTTCCATAAGGCAGAGATTCCAGCGTGGAAAAATGAATCCAGGCAGGAAAAATGGTGAAAATATATGGAATAAAACCCAAAAAAATATAGTATATCAATAAGATTTAAAATTTATATATAAATATAATTGAGGACCTTTAGGGAAAAGCCCGATGTCCAATGGCTTCCATAAGGCAGGGATTCCAATGTGGAAAAATGAATCCATGCAGGAAAAGTGGGGGAAATATATGGAATAAAACAACAAATATGTGATATATAAATAAGATTTAAAATTTTATATAAATTATACATTTATATAAAAATTTATATATATATTATAAATATAATTGAGGGCTTTAGGAGAGGGAAAAACCCGATGTCCAATGGCTTCCATAAGGCAGAGATTCCAGTATGGAAAAATGAATCTATGCAGGAAAAGTGGGGGAAATATATGCAATAAAATAAAAAATAATAGTATATAAATAAGATTAAAAATTTATATATAAATAGAATTGAGGATCTTAAGAGAGGGAAAAACCCGATGGCCTATGGCTTCCATAAGGGCAGAGATTCCAGCATGGAAAAATGAATTCATGCAGGAAACATGGTGAAAATATATGGAATAAAATAAAAAATAATAGTATATAAATAAGATTAAAAAGGTATATGGATAATTTTATAATTTATATAAAAATTTATACATATATATTATAAATATAATTGAGGGCTTTAGGAGAGGGAAAAGCCTGATGTCCAATGGCTTCCATAAGGCAGAGATTCCAGCATGGAAAAATGAATCTATGCAGGAAAAGTGGGGGAAATATATGCAATAAAAACAACAAATATGTGGTATATAAATAAGATTTAAAATTTATATTGATAATTTTATAATTTATATAAAATTTATATATATATTATAAATATGATTGAGGACTTTAGGAGAGGAAATAGCCCGATGTCCAATCTCTTCCATAAGGCAGAGATTCCAGCGTGGAAACACAAATCCATGCAGGAAAAATGGGGGAAATATATGGAATAAAACAAAAAAAAATAGTATATAAATAAGATTTAAAATTTATATTGATAATTTTATAATTTATTTTAAAATTTATATATATATATTATGGAATAGAATTGAGGGCTTTAGGAGAGGGAAAAGCCCAATGTCCAATCTCTTCCATAAGGCAGAGATTCCAGCGTGGAAAAATGAATCTATGCAGGAAAAATGGGGGAAATAAATGGAATAAAACCAACAAATATGTGATATATAAATAAGATTTAAAATTTATATTGATAATTTTATAATTTATATAAAAATTTATATATATATATATTATGGAATAGAATTGAGGACTTTAGGAGAGGAAATAGCCCGATGTCCAATCTCTTCCAAAAGGCAGAGATTCCAGCATGGAAAAAAGAATCCATGCAGGAAAATAGTGAAAATATATGGAATAAAAGAAAAAATAATAGTATATAAATAAGATTAAAAATTTATATTGATAATTTTATAGTTTATATCAAATTTTATATATATAATATAAATATAATTGTGGGCTTTAGGAGAGGGAAAAACCCGATGTCCAATGGCTTCCATAAGGCAGAGATTCCAGCATGGAAACAGGAATCCAGGCAGGAAAAATGTGGGAAATATATGGAATAAAACAACAAAAAAAAAAATAGTATATAAATAAAACAAAATAATTGATGAAATAGAAATGAGAACTTTAGGAGAGGGCAAAGCCCGATGTCCATTCGGTAACGTTCTGCTTCATAAATTAATTCTCTAATTTGTGGTGTTTACAAAAGAGCTAATTTTAGGAATGGGAATTTTCCTCTGTTTATCCAACAAGACCCAGGATTTCCTAAGTAAGTGGATGTTTCCAAAGAGTATAAAATCAACAAAGGGATTAGGGACAGCAAACCCAAGTGAGGCGACGCTCGCTGACAACTCGGAGCCCGCCGAATAAAGAATGGCCCGGGCTCTGCTCGGGCCCTCACACATCCTCCTGTGCACAATCCAAGGAAAATAACCGAGCTGGGAAAAGCAGGAAAATCTGCATCAACCCAGGCCAGGCTGCTGTTGTCAGGCTCTCGAGCCGCTTCCATCTCTGATGTGGCCTCTCCCAAAACACCTGCTGTCGCTCGTCCCTTAAAAACAGGATTCAAATGAGGTTGTGCCCTATGGAAGTCTCAGCAGAGACAGACTGTGCTCCCAGCCATTCCCAAAATCCACCCAAACAGCCCCGTGCCACCGGAATTACAGCGCTTGGCTCTGTCCCAAGCTCTTCCCTGGCTGTCTTTGTTCCTGAAATCCCAAAGAAACCAGTCTGCTCGGGGTAATTTCATCAATCCCAAATATTTCAGCCTCTCCTCCGTCAAACAGGCTGGAAGTTTGTATTCCAGCCACAAACTTCCCGCCGAGGTTTGTCCTGGAAATGCTGCCGGACTCTTCAGAGCAGGTGCTCCTGCAGTCCAAGGCCATAATTCAATCAAGCCTTGGGCTGACGTCAGGAACAAAAAACAACTCAAAGGCTGTTTGTGAACGGGCCCAGAACCCCTGAGATTCAATTAGAGCCTTGATATTCCATGGGGAATCTTATTTAGCTGGATTTAATATCACCAAAGCTTGGGAGCAGTTATTTATCAAATAGGTCGAGCGCATTTAAATGTACAGGCGACGGAACAGCGCGTTAACCCCACAATCCCAAAATTTCAGGAGCACCACGGGCAGGAAAACAATCTGATTTTTAGATACAACAGCACAAAAAGAACCCAATCCCTGTTTTTTAGGGATTGTGGCTAAGAATGAACCCAGGGATTTTTGCCATTTGTGGACCAGCAATGCTGATTCTCCCACAGGGTTTTGGTTTGGGGCTCTAACATAACTTGGGGTGTATGGGGTGACACACACACACATGTAGGGTGGAGGATGCACACACACATGTAGGATGCACAAAAAGAACCCAATCCCTGTTTTTTAGGGATTATGGCTAAGAATGAACCCAGGGATTTTTGCCATTTGTGGACCAGCAGTGTTGATTCTCCCACAGGGTTTTGGTTTGGGTTTTTAACATAACTTGGGGTGTATGGGGTGACACACACACATGAGGGGTGGAGGATGCACACACATGTAGGATGCACTAAAAGAACCCAATCCCTGTTTTTTAGGGATTGTGGCTAAGAATGAACCCAGGGATTTCTGTGTTTGGCCATTTGTGGACCGGCAGAAATGCTGATTCTCCCACAGGGTTTTGGTCTGGGTTTTTAACATAACTTGGGGTGTATGGGGTGACACACACACATGAGGGGTGGAGGATGCACACACATGTAGGATGCACTAAAAGAACCCAATCCCTGTTTTTTAGGGATTATGGCTAAGAATGAACCCAGGGATTTTTGCCATTTGTGGACCAGCAGAAATGCTGATTCTCCCACAGGGTTTTGGTTTGGGTTTAACATAACTTGGGGTGTATGGGGTGACACACACACATGTAGGGTGGAGGATGCACACACATGTAGGATGCACAAAAAGAACCCAATCCCTGTTTTTTAGGGATTGTGGCTAAGAATGAACCCAGGGATTTCTGTGTTTGGCCATTTGTGGACCAGCAGAAATGCTGATTCTCCCACAGGGTTTTGGTCTGGGTTTTTAACATAACTTGGGGTGTATGGGGTGACACACACACATGTAGGGTGGAGGATGCACACACATGTAGGATGCACTAAAAGAACCCAATCCCTGTTTTTTAGGGATCATGGCTAAGAATGAACCCGGGGATTTCTGTGTTTTGCCATTTGTGGACCAGCAGAAATGCTGATTCTCCCACAGGGTTTTGGTCTGGGTTTTTAACATAACTTGGGGTGTATGGGGTGACACACACACATGTAGGGTGGAGGATGCACACACATGTAGGATGCACTAAAAGAACCCAATCCCGGTTTTTTAGGGATTGTGGCTAGGAATGAACCCGGGGATTTCTGTGTTTGGCCATTTGTGGACCGGCAGAAATGCTGATTCTCCCACAGGGTTTTGGTTTGGGTTTTAACATAACTTGGGGTGTATGGGGTGACACACACACATGAGGGGTGGAGGATGCACACACATGTAGGATGCACTAAAAGAACCCAATCCCTGTTTTTTAGGGATTATGGCTAAGAATGAACCCAGGGATTTTTGCCATTTGTGGACCAGCAATGCTGATTCTCCCACAGGGTTTTGGTTTGGGGCTCTAACATAACTTGGGGTGTATGGGGTGACACACACACATGTAGGGTGGAGGATGCACACACACATGTAGGATGCACAAAAAGAACCCAATCCCTGTTTTTTAGGGATTGTGGCTAAGAATGAACCCAGGGATTTCTGTGTTTTGCCATTTGTGGACCAGCAGAAATGCTGATTCTCCCACAGGGTTTTGGTTTGGGTTTTAACATAACTTGGGGTGTATGGGGTGACACACACACATGTAGGGTGGAGGATGCACACACATGTAGGATGCACAAAAAGAACCCAATCCCTGTTTTTTAGGGATTATGAACCCGGGGATTTCTGTGTTTGGCCATTTGTGGACCGGCCGAAATGCTGATCTCTGTGTCCGTGATGTCCCACAGGGTTTGGTTTGGGGGTCTAACATAACTGGGCTGGGATCATGGATCACACACACTTATAGGGTGGGGGATACACACACACATATAGGGTGGAGGATACACACATACACACAGCATGGAGGATACACACACACATACATAGCATGGAGGATACACAAAGCATGGAGGTTACACACAGCATGGAGGATACACACAGCATGAAGGATACACGTACATAGCATGGAGGATACACACACACACACACACAGCATGGAGGATACACATACATAGCATGGAGGATACACACACATAGCATGGAGGATACACACAGCATGGAGGATACACATACATAGCATGGAGGATACACGCATCATGGAGGATACACATACATAGCATGGAGGATACACACAGCATGGAGGATACACATACATAGCATGGAGGATACACATACATAGCATGGAGGATACACGCATCATGGAGGACACACACAGCATGGAGGATACACATACATAGCATGGAGGATACACACAGCATGGAGGATACACATACATAGCATGGAGGATACACACAGCATGGAGGATACACACAGCATGGAGGATACACATACATAGCATGGAGGATACACACAGCATGGAGGATACACATACACACACACACAGCATGGAGGATACACACACACAGCATGGAGGATACACACAGCATGAAGGATACACATACACGGCATGGAGGATACACACAGCATGGAGGATACACATACACACACACACAGCATGGAGGATGCACACAGCATGGAGGACACACGCACGCATAGGACGGAGCAGGTAACACACATGTGATAAGAGATGCGCACCCATGACAAAGGGACGCACATGTGTGACAAAGCAGGTGTCTGTACAGACACATCCGTGTGCCCAAAGGGACCCTACACGGACACACATGACAGAACTGCCACACACACGGAGGATAAAGCAAGGAGCCCCGCACACGCGTGGCAGGGCAGACCGTCACACATGACGACGCGGGGAGTCACGCACACGCGTGACAAAGAAGGAGCCCGTCCATCCCCACCCACACGCAGCCAGCCAGCAGCGCCCTGCCCTGCCATTGGGAAGCTGGGCACAGGGCAGGAAGGCCGGGAATGCTGCCAGCAATGCCGGCTGCATCCTGCATGGCACCTGCCGTCGCCGCTTCCCCTCTCCCGGGAGCCTGCCTCCTCTGCTCCTGCTGTGCCAGGGTCACTGCTGTGCCACAGAGTCGGAGTAAACCCTGAGTAAAGCACACGGGAGAGAACCCCACTGCTGTGCCACAGAGCCGGAGTAAACCCTGAGTAAAGCGCTCGGGAGAGAACGCGACCGTGCCCAATCCCGTCCAGAGCCCGCAGTCTGGCAGCGCCGGCTCCAAACTGGATGCACACCAGCACCCACAACAATGGGACGCAGCTACTACTGCCATTACTAGCAGGAGTAGCCTTGAAGGAGGTGCCATTGCCACAAAGCTCTCACACCAACAATGCACCCAGAATGATCCCATTTTTCCATCTGCCTGGTTGGATGAAGCTCCACTGCCCGGCATTTACCATGGAGGAAGGAATGGACGCTCCAACCTCTCCCCGGGCTTTTCCTAATAGAGTTTGTTAGGAAAAGAAATTCCAGAGCAGCCTTTAATAAAAATTTAACAATGAATTAAGAATTTCTTTGGGCATTCCAACCCTCTGCCTTGCCAGGAAGGTTTCCCTGCAGACAGCCCTGAGATGGGAATTTGTGCCCGCACGTCAGTGCTGCATCCTGCATGGCACCTGCCGTCGCCGCTTCCCCTCTCCCGGGAGCCTGCCTCCTCTGCTCCTGCTGTGCCACAGAGCTGGAGTAAACCCTGAGTAAAGCACACGGGAGAGAACCCCACTGCTGTGCCACAGAGCCGGAGTAAACCCTGAGTAAAGCGCTCGGGAGAGAACCCCACCGTGCCCAATCCCGTGGAGCATTGTCCAGTCCGGCAGCGCCAGCTCCAAACTGGATGTGCACCAGCACACACAACAATGGGACGCAGCTACTACTGCCATTACTAGCAGGAGTAGTCTTGAAGGAGGTGCCATTGCCACAAAGCTCTCACACCAACAATGCACCCAAAGGATCCCATTTTTCCATCTGCCTGGCTGGATGAAGCTCCACTGCCTGCCATTTACCATGGAGGAAGGAATGGACATTCCAACCTCTCCCCGGGCTTTTCCTAATAGAGTTTGTTAGGAAAAGAAATTCCACAGCAGCCTTTAATAAAAATTTAACAATGAATTAAGAATTTCTTTGGGCATTCCGACCCTCTGCTTTGCCAGGAAGGTTTCCCTGCAGACAGCCCTGAGATGGAAATTTGTGCCCGCATGTCAGGCATGGCACCTGCCGTCGCCGCTTCCCCTCTCCCGGGAGCCTGCCTCCTCTGCTCCTGCTGTGCCACAGAGCCGGAGGAAACCCTGAGTAAAGCACACGGGAGAGAACCCCACCGCTGTGCCACAGAGCCGGAGCAAACCCTGAGTAAAGCACATGGGAGAGAACCCCACCGCTGTGCCACAGAGCCGGAGGAAACCCTGAGTAAAGCACACGGGAGAGAACCCCACCGTGCCCAACCCCGTCCAGAGCCCGCAGTCTGGCAGCGCCGGCTCCAAACTGGATGCACACCAGCACACACAACAATGGGATGCAGCTACTACTGCCATTACTAGCAGGAGTAGCCTTGAAGGAGGTGCCATTGCCACAAAGCTCTCACACCAACAATGCACCCAGAATCCACCCATTTTTCCATCTGCCTGGCTGGATGAAGCTCCACTGCCTGCCATTTACCATGGAGGAAGGAATGGACGCTCCAACCTCTCCCGGGCTTTTCCTAATAGAGTTTGTTAGGAAAAGAAATTCCACAGCAGCCTTTAATAAAAATTTAACAATGAATTAAGAATTTCTTTGGGCACTCTGACCCTCTGCCTTGCCAGGAAGGTTTCCCTGCACACAGCCCTGAGATGGAAATTTGTGCCCGCACGTCAGTGCTGCATCCTGCATGGCACCTGCCGTCGCCGCTTCCCCTCTCCCGGGAGCCTGCCTCCTCTGCTCCTGCTGTGCCACAGAGCCGGAGTAAACCCTGAGTAAAGCACATGGGAGAGAACCCCACCACTGTGCCACAGAGCCGGAGTAAACCCTGAGTAAAGCGTTCGGGAGAGAACGCGACCGTGCCCAACCCTGTGGAGCATTGTCCAGTCCGGCAGCGCCGGCTCCAAACTGGATGCACACCAGCACACACAACAATGGGACGCAGCTACTACTGCCATTACTAGCAGGAGTAGCCTTGAAGGAGGTGCCATTGCCACAAAGCTCTCACACCAACAATGCACCCAAATGATCCCATTTTTCCATCTGCCTGGCTGGATGAAGCTCCACTGCCTGCCATTTACCATGGAGGAAGGAGTGGATGCTCCAACCTCTCCCGAAGCTTTTCCTAATAGAGTTTGTTAGGAAAAGAAATTCCACAGCAGCCTTTACCAAAAATTGGAAATTAATTAAGAATTTGGGCATTAATTAAGAATTTTGGGCATTAATTAAGAATTTTGGGCTTTCCTCTGCTTTGCCAGGAAGGTTTCAAACAGCAAACAGCTCTGAGATGGGAATTTGTGCCCGAATTTCCCGGCTGGAAACCTCGGAAGGACACAGAGGTGAATTTTGGGCACAGGACACCTCCCAGAGAAGCAGAAATCCGTGCAGGCCCCTGCACACAGCATCAGCTGCGGGAGGAGGAAATTTGGCACCGGCTTTTCCCAATCAATAAGGGCAAATTCAATTATTGCAGGGAGCGGGACGGAGCTGGTGCAGCAGCAACTCCTCGGAGTAGCCGCTGGCAGATGGCACATCCTATTCCATGTATATTCATTCTCTGTGCTACATCAGCTGAAACATTCCCAGGTTATCCCAGCTTTTCTCCCTGATTTCCACCACCCTGGTAGCTGGGGATGTTTTGGGGAAAGGCCTTTAAGCCGTAATCGCTCCTTATAAAATGGCAGCGCTGGCGTTGGCTGATTTCAATCCCAGCATGAAAACCGCAGGTCGACGGGTCCTCCCTTTTTTCCTGCCATTTGCAGAGCCCCAAATTTCCAGCTACAAGGAGTTTACCACCAGGAGTAAATGTTTGAGCTGTAAAGCTTCCAAAATGACTTTGTTTATCAGAGCAGATGAAGGGAAAAAAAAAAAAAGCTCAAGGAATCATTTGAAGCTCAAAGCAAAACTGTTTATAGGACAGCTTGTAGTGCTCCAAGATTCCAGAGAGATTTCAGCAATTAACAGCACAAACTTCCATAACTTAATTCTGTTCTCTATGTGCAGTGTTTAGTTGCTCCTGTGCTATTTGAGTTGTTCCCCGTTACGATTCTGCAAAGAGATTTGCTGATCCTATAAAAATAAATCTTCAAGCAGCTTCCTCACAACATTCCAGGGATCCCAAAGCAGGGGCTTGAATCCTCTGACTTCCTACATAAGGAAAATATCCAAATAATGCCCAAATTCTCTTTAAATAATGGCAGGGAGATAAAAAAATTCAATCGCTTTCATTTTGCAGTAGCAAAAAAAAATAAGTAGTGAAAGATTAAATTTGGTGTTATTTGTGCCTATTTCGCCTTCCTTAGGAATTCAGGCCACAATTTGTTCCCAGATCCCTGAGACCCAGGGAATAATGGGAGCCATCATTCCTGCTAAACTTCAAAAAAATGGAAATCACTTTCTTTTTGCAAAAATAAGTCATGAAAGGTGAAAATTTGGTGTTCCCGGGATTATTTGTGCCTATTTTGTGTTCTTTGGGATTTCAGGCCATGAAATTCCCAAAGAATTCTGACAAAAATCCATATGGATTTGGGAGTGGCACGAGTACAAATCCAAATTTTACCTCACATGGGGTTTTTTTTGTCCCTGATCTCAGAGCCAGGCCTAAGTTCCCTGGTTTCATTTTGTTCCCAGATCCCTGAGAGCCAGGGAATAATGGGAGCCATCACTCCTGTTCCTGCTAAACTTCAAAAAAATTGAAATCGCTTTCTTTTTGCAAAAATAAGTCGTGAAAGGTGAAAATTTGGTGTTCCCGGGATTATTTGTGCCTATTTTGTGTTCTTTGGGATTTCAGGCCACGAAATTCCCAAAGAATTCTGACAAAAATCCATATGGATTTGGGAGTGGCACGAGTACAAATCCAAATTTTACCTCACATGGGGTTTTTTTTGTTCCTGATCTCGGAGCCAGGCCTAAGTTCCCTGGTTTAATTTTGTTCCCAGATCCCTGAGAGCCAGGGAATAATGGGAGCCATCATTCCTGCTAAACTTCAAAAAAATGGAAATCACTTTCTTTTTGCAAAAATAAGTCGTGAAAGGTGAAAATTTGATGTTCCCAGGATTATTTGTGCCTATTTTGTGTTCTTTGGGATTTCAGGCCACGAAATTCCCAAAGAATTCTGACAAAAATCCATATGGATTTGGGAGTGGCACGAGTACAAATCCAAATTTTACCTCACATGGGGTTTTTTTTGTCCCTGATCTCGGAGCCAGGCCTAAGTTCCCTGGTTTAATTTTGTTCCCAGATCCCTGAGAGCCAGGGAATAATGGGAGCCATCATTCCTGCTAAACTTCAAAAAAATTGAAATCACTTTCTTTTTGCAAAAAGAAGTCGTGAACGGTGAAAATTTGGTGTTCCCGGGATTATTTGTGCCTATTTTGTGTTCTTTGGGATTTTAGGCCACGAAATTCCCAAAGAATTCTGACAAAAATCCATATGGATTTGGGAGTGGCACGAGTACAAATCCAATGGGAAAAATCCAAATTTTACCTCACATGGGGTTTTTTTTGTCCCTGATCTCCAAGCCAGGCCTAAGTTCCCTGGTTTAATTTTGTTCCCTGAGAGCCAGGGAATAATGGGAGCCATCGTTCCTGTTCCTGCTAAACTTCAAAAAAAACACAATTCAATCGCTTTCTTTTTGCAGTGGCATAAGAAATAAGCAGTGAGAGATGAAAATTCGTGTTCTGAGGAATGAGGCATCGTTCCTGTTCCTGCTAAACTTGGCAAGGACAGGCAGAGTGTCCCCACACCGAGTGACATTTGGCTCCAGTCGCTCCGACGGGGAACTCTGAATTATTAAATATATTTAAGGTAGCGTGGAAAGAGGAGGAGAAAAGCCCCTAAAAATCTCCATCTCCATTATCCAAGGGGAATGAGCGAGCTGGGTTGATCTGTTTAATTACTACAAGAGCTCCCAGACTGAAATATCTGAATCTCTGAAATATTAGCCTTGGAAAATAGGGAATGGGGTTCCAGAGGCCTGGAATTCTGCCTGGCAAAGGCGGCAACGTGAGGAGACGCAGACAGAGGCAACACCCAAACTCCAGCATCCTTCTCCCTCTTTCCTGGAATATCCCGTGAAAAATGGGAGCCGCCCATGGAAGGGCAGCAGCTTCCTTTTTAAACCAGGATTTTACTCAAAAATCTCCTTTGTAGGGGTTTTTTTCCCCTCTTTTTTATTCTTCTGAATGGTGTTTCTGCACCAAACACAGCCCTGGTTTCCCAAGCCCTCCCTGGCACGCTCGCTGCTCCTGCTGAGAGCAGCGGGATCCGCGCAGGCATCCCAGGTGTGCCTCACCTGAGCAGCTCCAAAACATCTTCCTAATTCCATTTTTGGGATGATCAAACAATGAGAACAAAATCCTGCGGCTTTCCCCCAATCCAAACCCAGACCGTACTTGAAAAAACCCCGCAATATTCGTTACGATTTCCTCCCCGAATACAAAACCCAGGAACTGAAACTGTGCTGGATTTGCGATTCCCTCGTTAGAGATGTATTAATTTGTTGCTCTAATGCAGGCCAAGCCCTAATCAAACTAATGGCAAAATGAAAAGCGAGGATTTAAATCCTTTAAAGGGACTTAGCTTGATTTGGTCAGGCAAAGATTGGAGATTTTTTCCCTTTTTTTTCTGGGCCACGGGAATGGCCAATGATAAAAATTCCGCTTTCCTCTGATTCTGCTGCCACCCACACGCTATTGAAACAGCTACAGAGTGGGCAATCCAGAGCAGATGCTCCCAAACGGAGGTAAAATTCCAGCCTTTAAATAGAAGAGGCAGAAATTGAAGGGAATCAGGAAGATGTGGGCTTTGATTACCAGATAAAAAAGCGAAATATGTCAAATGTGACAGACCCGGGGAATTCTTGGGGGAAAAGCTCCTTCAAAATGCGATCCCCAGCGATCGTCTCTTCATTTTATAGTGCCTCACACTGAAATGGGGATCAATTTCAGATACATTTACTATGGAAGAGATGGCAAACTCCACCCAAAATTTGAGTAGATGTGAGAAAATGAATTTGGTTTTGGCAAGCGTCCTAAAAAAAGGGCAAACAAAGCAGGAAAAATAAAAAGCAACCCCCCACTTCAGCCCAAATGAATGTGCATTGTTCGATTGAAGTAACAGCTATTAAATCACTTTCCAAATACGATCTAAATTGGAGGCAGCTCCAGGGGAGTTTGCTTCCCCCATGCCTCCAGTCTCCCCCAGTTCTCCCAGTGCAGGTCAGAGGCTGCAGCCGTGCTCCGGTGCCCTGCGCCGAACACCTGCGAACATCAAACAGAAACTCCTGCTCCTTTCCTGGGCTGACAAAAGCCTTTCATGTGAAAAATGCTCCCTGGGAATGTCACGGCTGGAGCTCAGGTTACATTCCTTTCTCCCTCGCAGCCCTCCCCGCTTTGGAACATGGGGAGAAGCCATGTTTGTGGAATTCAACACTCAAAGGGAACGGGGCTTTACTTTCTTTTCCCTCGCACGTCGCAAATCACAACACGGCATCACGGATTAGCTGAGCAAAAAGCCACGGGGATGACTTTAAGCAGGAATTATTCCCACACTTCCTAAAGTCCACTTAGTTTCACTTCCCTGCTTGGGATTACTTTGAGGCGCCTGGTTTTTATTTTAATCTCCGTTTTTCTCCCCTCTGGAAGAGAACTTTGGGCTTAAGGCAGACAATCTCCATAAATCTGGTTTTAAAGAGGAATATTTAAAGGTCAGCTCAAACTTCAGAGGGACAACTTGCAGAAGGAAAAGCAGGATGCAGCCCGCTGCCTGCAATTCCCCGTTAGCAATCTGCATAATTAGAATCACAGCCTATGTCCGCTGTTATTCATGGAGCAGCATCCAGGTATTTATTCACAGATCCAAGCCCAATTTCCAAGCCCTGGACAAACAATAGCCACCAAGTCCACGCTCAAGGCCACGAACCCGCCCTTTAGCCGGGAGCAGAGGGGGAATGAAGCCCCAACTTTCTTTTCAATTCCCTGTTTAATGAGCAAGCAATAGATAGTGCAAGTGGGAAATTGCCTGGGTTTTCCTTTCCAGAACCACCCTTCGCTGCCATTGTGCGCGCAACCGCCGCCGCTCCGCCGAGATTTCCTTCATCCTCCAGCCACTGGTGCTTCAGGGAATTCTCTGGGAATTCTGTCCGTGCCACACTTCAGGTGTTGTTTGAAGTGGGTTTTATCTGCTCATTCCTAACTTCCTGCAGCTCCTTAAATCGCCCTCCTGGCTACCAAAATCGCTCCGATCCTTTCGATTCTTAAACACAATTTAATCACTCCCTGCTCCCATTTGTCCTCCTGATCCCAGTGACTCCAGAGATGAGGTTTAGGAGGAATTATTAAATATAACTCTGGAGTCATTTGCTGTCAGCCCAAGTGGTGCTTGCTGCATGGACTGGGCTCTGAGCATGACAAATTGATTTGTCTGGCACAACCACTCCGCGCTCCTCTCCAGTGAAAACAAATAGAGTGGAGATTCTAGACCCGGCCTCATCACTTCCAAAATTATGGCAGAAAAGGACAAAAACTGGGATTCAAACCTATAGCTCATGTTTGGAAAGTTATCCCAGCCCAACAGCAAAATTCTCCAAGTTGCTAGCTCGCAATATGAGCAAGTTTGGGAAGGTAACACAAACCCAGGCTGTTATTTAGAGAGCCTAAATAGAATAAAAGGCACAAAATGGGAGTTTAGGTGGAGATTGATCTGAAGAAAACCTGACCAAACTTCCAAGCCGAAATCCCGCTCTGGAAATAAAAACCTAAAGGATGCCCCAGCGCATTTAATAAAACACCGAATAAAGAGGAGTCCTGAAATGAGCAAAGCTGCAAATACCAGGTGTGAAACTCCCTGCAAAGAGAGGTTTCTCTGTGAATTTCAGGGAAGCCTTGCCCAAACTCCCTGCACGGCGTGCTGGCATGTGGAAGTGCCTGGGAATTGCAAACACCGCTACTCCCTACCTGGCCGCGGAGGCACGGAAAAGCAGCTGCACCCCAGAGCGAGGAAACGTGCGCTGGGGATCTTTGGGAGCTCTCATTTGCCAGGCACATAAAAGCCCCTCTAGAAACTTGGGTTGCCAGACAGTTATTGTCCACACATGGTGTACTGCGGAGAGCTCCGAGACCGCTTTTGTCATCCCACCGCTGTTTTTAGGGAGAGAGGGAGATGCCCACCAGCCCTGGCACAGCCAGAGGAACAAATCAGCCACCCCAGCTGCAGCAAAGTCCTCCAAAACACTCTCACATCTAAAACCAAAATGCCCTGCCCTTAAGCAGCGAGAGAAAGTCACTTGAATAATTTAATTCCCCAAAAATATTCCAGCAGCAAACAGCCCTCTCTAATCCTAAAGACTTTCTTTGCCTGGTGTTTATTCTCAGATACTTGTTTTATTTATTTAACTGCAACAGCCTTCAATTCTGCTTCAATTCTAATGCACAAAATTAATTTGCACACAAGAGGTTTTGACTATCGTCCCCGACAGACAAAGAGAGGCTTTGGAATTGGAAATCAAAAATTCTCCAGGGCTCAAATCACTAAAAGAAAAAGATAAATCTACTGTAAAACTAGAACAATTTTAAGCAATGATTAAACAGAGGCGAAGTCCAGGGGTTTTTAAAAAATCAGAAACGTGTGGCGACGCTCTAAAAACCTCCCAGGCTTGTGGAAATACCAATAATAATAATAATAAAAATAAAAATCAGAATCAGAATAACCGGCGCTTAGGAATAATTCCGCTGCAATCCGAACGAATCTGCTCCCCACGAGAGATTAAAGCACCACAACAAAGGTAATGCCTATGGATAAACAAATCCCAACGTTTTCGCTACGCATGGAACAAAAAAAACGGTACATACTTGAGCCAGTAAAATGTCCACTTGCCAAGGAAGTTGGTCCATTTTTCCCGCTGCTCACAGGAGGTGAAAACATCTATAAAAAAAAACACAAACAAAGAAGCATTACTAGTGCAAAACAAGCAATTCCCGAGTGCAGTGGCAGTCCAAAGTTGCTGGCACATTCCTTCGGAGTTCCTCTCCCCCGAACCGTCAGCCCCCACAGCCCTGCAGAGGCTGATTGCGGAGCGCTCGCATCCCCCAGCGCCCCTCGGCACCAGCATCCCGCTTTTCTCAGGCTCATTAGCTTCCCAAACAATCTGCCCTTGCCGGAGCCTTCCAGCCCAGCAGCGTTCTCCTCCTCGCCGGGAAGCGCCGACAAAATTTGGGATGCGAAAGCGCAAAAAAAAAGTTGGGATGGGTCGCAACCTTGGTCATCAACGTAGCAACGTCCATTTCCATCCCGCTCCAGGATTTGCCTGGCATGTGGGAACCCAAATAATAATAATGCAAAGTGCCACCTGCCCTAAATTCTCATTCCGTCTCTCCCACCGAGCAATTGGAAGCCAGGCTCGCTCCTCGCCCCCTCTCCCTCCCTCTCGCACTCCTCTCTCTCTCTTCCCAGCATTTATTTCGACCCTAATTGGTTTCTCCCTTCTCCGACGTGTCTAGTGGATAATACGCACCTTCCCTGAGTCAGAGCCTGCAAAAAGCCAAGGAACAAATGGGAAAAGTGCACCAACAAGCAGAGAGGGGGCTGCGAAGCTGCCGCAGGCTACGATTGCTGGCCAAACTTCCCCAAGCCATCCCTCAGAAGCCGAGGCTGGAGCAGCAGCACCAGCCTGGAGCACACAGGGGAAAGGGGGGGGCTTGAGGAGCGGACCTGCCTCTCGCAGCACAAGCTCCTGCCCAAAATAAAGAACTAAGTGGATAGAGAGATATTCCTGACATATTGGGGGGAAGGGAGGGGATGGGGAGAGAGGGGAAGGAAGGGGCTGGAGGGGGAGGGGGAGCCTGACAAAAGTAGACAAGTGCACGCGTCCGGCGCAACGTTCGGCCTCCAAACCAGCCCAGGGGGACAAAAATCCCTCTTTGCCTCGAAAATCACTCCCAAGTCCTGCCTAGGGCGGGCAGGAGAAGGTTGGAGCAGTTTTAATGCCAGCAGAAGCCATAGGAGATTTCAGGGAAAACTTTAAACTGAGACGGTCGTGGATTTCTTTGCACTTTCCATGTGCCAAAATCGAAACAAGGGAAGAACCGAAAGGAGAATATCAGCGAGTCATTAGCGATTAATTAGTTCGTGTGCCAACGACGCTTGAAAATCGAAAGCACGATAAAAGTGCAATATCGGTATGATGGAATGATGAGAAATGGTCAGTTTTCGGGGCGTTTCTTTTGGCAGGAATTATTTGAGCCGTCCGAGACATGAAACCAAGCTGCGAACGCGCCTGCATCTCCCATCACACACAATCAGAAAGACTAAAAATACTCAGTTTGGATTTTTTTTTTTTTTAAAGCGAAAAAAATATTTACCATGCTTCTAGCTGCTGATTAAAAATTGCCCAATGTACTTAGAGCACAGTTTGGGGTTGGTTTTGTTGCTTTAGGGTTTTTTTTGGCTGGATTTTCTTTTTGTTAACAGAGCAGCTAGAATTTTTTTTTTTTTTTACAGCTGTTGCTAATTTCCACCGTTGTTTCTTACCGCACTGAAATCCAGTAAATCACTCAGTTCTTTGTCCGTCCCTAAGGCAGCCATTCGCTGTTGGTGATGCATTTTAGCAAAATCACACAAACCTAGAAACATGGAAATAACCGCAATCAGAAATCCCGAGCCTTGCAGGAAACACAGTCGGATTTTGCTTTTTCAAGGGGGGGTCGGGGAGTGGGTGGTTGAGAAGAAGAAGAAGGGAGGGGAAAAAAAAAGATGGAGGGGCAGCAAAAAAAAAAAAAAACACCCAAAAAACACAACAACAAGAGGAAAAAAAAAAAAAAAAAGCGATATTGTATTTCCAAAGAGGCGAGCCAAACCCGGCAACATCCACTCTTAAACCCAAATCCGGAGGAGAAAAAAAAAGGCAAAGCCTCTCTCCCGGAGCATCATTTATGCAACAGGAGGTTCAGCGAGGAATGAATGAGGATCCCAGAGAAGAAACTACAGCCATCCGCTCCCAACTTTTTCCCTTCTCCTTCTTCCACGCAAAAAGTAGCGTTTGGAGGCACAAACGGCAAAGAGCGAGGAGCAAAAAAAAAAGCCACGGCGAGATGCGAAGTGCAGGTTCCGGGGGCGGGGGGGGCAGCGGGGGACAATTAGCCCCGATTCCTAATTTGCGGAGCGGAGGGGGGGGATGAGGCCGAGCAGAAGCCGGCAGCGGCTCGGGCCTGTGCGGAGGCAGCGCCCGGGGGGAGGGGAGCCCGGCGAGCGAGGGAAGAGGGGAGAGGGAAGGGGCGCGGAGCCCAGCCCAGCGCGGCGGCCCCGAGGAGCCCCGGCCGCCTCCGTACCCGCCGCCGCCGCCGCTCATGGAGCTCCGCGCTCGGCTCCCGCCCGCTCCCGCCGCACTTTTCCAAGGATTCCACGTTGGATTCGCCCAGCTCGCGCGCACACATGGCCAAGCGCGTTTATACGGGGCCGCGGACGCACGTGACGCGGGCACTTGGCCGAAAGGAACAATATTTTTTTTTCCCCCCTTTGGATTACCCGTTCCCTTCGTCTTTTTGGGTTTTTTTTCGATTTTTTATCTAGAATCCCGCTTTGTTTTGGTCGCCTTACTCCCGACGCCCCGAAGCTTTGCCATTTTCCCAGAGCATCGCTGCAAACTTTGCGAAGCAGCCCCTTGGATTTACGCGCAAGTTTTTGGGGATGCTGCCAGCCCCCCCCTCCCCTCTCCCCTCGCCCTTCCTTCCTCCCTCATCCCCTCCGCCACTTTTATTCCGCATTTTCCTCTCGCAGGCCGGACAGCACTAGAAAGAACTCCTCGGAGTTCATTTTCCGGTAGGAAATAAAGCAGCGGCGAGTCCCCGCGTCTGCACCTTGGTGTATTTCCCACACGTGTAGTTACATCTTATCTATGCAATGTATATACAATGTATCGATTTACACAGCCCGGAACTTGCACTTTCTTTTCTTTTCTTTCCTTTTTTTTTTTTTTTTTTAAATAACACATCGGGATCGACAATTTCAATCAAAAAATAAAAATGAAAGCAAAAAAAAAAAAAAAAAAAACACAGACAAGTTAGTCTAACAGCAAATTGGAACTTTACCTTAAATGGCCACAAATATGTTCACAATATTCCAAGGGGGAAAAAGAAAGGAAAAAAAAGGAGTAAAAAAATAAGCAAAATAAAAAGAGAGGAATCTTCTGCCAAAGTGCTTTATTGTCTCACACGTATGTGACCCTCCAAGACCACCAAAAAGTAGGGAAAGTGTCAGTCCTGCTCCGGGTTATTCCACAGCTTTACAGGCACACTACACCTGGCTTTGTTGGGATTTGGGGGGCCCGGCCACCGGCCACAAAAATCATATAAATTAGATTTAAAAAATGTAAAAATTCAAAACCAAGGAATAAAAAAAAAAAAAAAAAAGCAAAAGGAAAAAAAAGAAGGTCCGACAACTTTTGCCCTATTGTTTTTACAGACACATGGTGACGGGCTCGCAGCGCCGCGGCTCTCGGGGACTTGCCCCCTCCTTGTCCTTCCTTAAAAAAAGCCAAAAGCAAAAAAACCCAAATCCCGAAAAAAAAAAACCAGGCGACTCCCCCCTCGGGGGAGCGCGGGGCCGCCCGTTCCCCAACTTGGTCCAAGTTTAGAGCAGCGCCCGCCGCCTCCTCCGGCTCAGCAGCGCGGCCTCCCCCGCCGAGCCGCGGCCGATCGCATCCCGCCCGGGCAGCCGCATCGCCCGCCGCTCACATCCGGGCAATGCCCGCCGCCTTATAAGCGCCGCCGCCGCCGCTCGCAGACAATGACGAGGAGGAGGAGGAGGAGGAGGAGGAGGAGGAGGGCGGGAGGAAGCGGGCGGGACGGCGCGGCGGGGCTCACAAGATGGAGGGGCCCCGCCGCCCCTCGCCCCTCACGTGCTCCCTCCCGCGCAAGCTCCGGGCGGGGATCGGTGCCCGCCGGGGCCGGGCCCGCGGCAATGCCCGGGGGGCTCCGGCTGCGCTCGACCATGAGCGGGCCGGAGCGGCTGCGTGCCTCAGCCTCAGCACACCCGGGAGAGACGGGCTCCAGCACACCCGGGAGGGTTCTCAGCACACCCGGGAGGGTTCTCAGCACCCTCAGCACACCCATGAGGGGCTCCAGCACACCCATGAGGGGTTTCAGCACCTTTAGCACACTCATGAGGGGTTTCAATACCTTCAGCACACCCATGTGGGATTCCAGCACCCTCAGCACACCCATGAGGGGTTTCAGCACCGTTAGCACACTCATGAGGGGTTTCAATACCCTCAGCACACCCAGGAGGGGTTTCAGCACCCTCAGCACACCCATGAGGGGTTTCAGCACCTTTAGCACACTCATGAAGGGTTCCAGAACCTTCAGCACACTCATGAGGGGTTCCAGAACCCTCAGCACACCCATGAGGGGTTCCAGAACCCTCAGCACACCCATGAGGGGTTCCAGCACCCTCAGCACACTCATGAAGGGTTTCAGCACCCTAAGCACACCCATGAGGGATTTCAATACCCTAAGCACACCCATGAGGGGTTTCAGCACCCTCAGCAAGACCTAGGATGGTTTCCATCCTCCTCAGCAGACCTGTGAAGGGCTTCAGAGCCCTTAGCAAACAACACCTTGAATGATTTCAGACCCCTTAGACAACCCTCAAAGGGTTTGGTCCCCTAAGCAAACCCCATGAGAGGTTTCAGAGCCATGAGGGCTTTCAGGGCCCCTCATCCCATCCAGAACACAGCAAACCCTGTGAGGGGTTTCACGTGCCCTCAAACCACAACTGGTTACATCCGCCTCGGCAGTTACCTGCAGGGCTTCAGGTCCCACAGACTCCCGATGGATTCCACGACTCTCTGCCATGATCAGACTCTGTGAGGGCGTTTCGGCTCCCATAGATCCTCCAAGAGTTTCTCCCGCTCCCGGCCCTCAGCCGATGCCGTGGGGGGCTCGCTCCTCGTCGCCATGAGGGGGCTAACGCCATTCCGCCCTAACGTGAGGGGGTGCCCTGGAGTGAGGGGGCGCCATCCCGCCACTCCGCCATGAGGGAGCTCGCGCCGCTCGTCCTGAAGGGAGCTCGTGCCAGGCTGCTCTGAGGGAGTTTCCGCCACTCCATCGTGAGGGAGCTCGTGCCAGGCTGCTCTGAGGGAGTTTCCGCCACTCCATCGTGAGGGGGCTCGCACCAGGCTGCCGTGAGGGAGTTCCCGCCACTCCGCCATGAGGGAGCTCGCGCCAGGCTGCCCTGAGGGCGCTCGCGCCGCTCGTCCTGAGGCAGCTCGTATCACTCCGCCCTGAGGGAGCTCGCGCTGCTCGTCCTGAGGGGGCTCGTGCCGCTCCATCGTGAGGGAGCTCGCGCCGCTCCGCCCTCATGGAGCTCGCGCCGCTCGTCCTGAGGCAGCTCGTGCCACTCCATCGTGAGGGGGCTCGCACCAGGCTGCCGTGAGGGAGTTCCCGCCACTCCGCCATGAGGGAGCTCGCGCCAGGCTGCCCTGAGGGAGCTCGCGCCGCCCCGCCGTGAGGGGGCGCGCGCCCGGCTGCGTGAGGGAGCTCGTGCCACCCGTCCTGAGGGGGCGCGCGCCCGGCTGCGTGAGGGAGCTCGTGCCACCCGTCCTGAGGGGGCTCGCGCCGCTCCATCGTGAGGGAGCTCGTGCCAGGCTGTCCTGAGGGGGCTCGTGCCGCTCCATCGTGAGGGAGCTCGTGCCGCTCCGCCCTCATGGAGCTCGCGCCGCTCGTCCTGAGGCAGCTCGTGCCACTCCATCGTGAGGGGGCTCGCACCAGGCTGCCGTGAGGGAGTTCCCGCCACTCCGCCATGAGGGAGCTCGCGCCAGGCTGCCCTGAGGGGGCTCGCGCCGCTCCCTCGTGAGGGAGCTCGCGCCACTCGTCCTGAGGGGGCTCGCGCCGCTCCATCGTGAGGCAGCTCGTGCCACTCCGCCCTGAGGGAGCTCGTGCCACTCCATCGTGAGGGAGCTCGTGCCAGGCTGTCCTGAGGGAGCTCGTGCCACTCCATCGTGAGGGGGGCTCGCGCCACTCCGCCCTGAGGGGGCGCGCGCCCGGCTGCGTGAGGGAGCTCGCGCCGCCCCGCCCTGATGGAGCTCGCGCCGCTCGTCCTGAGGCAGTTCGTGCCACTCCATCGTGAGGGGGCTCGCACCAGACTGCCGTGAGGGAGTTCCCGCCACTCCGCCATGAGGGAGCTCGCGCCAGGCTGCCCTGAGGGGGCTCGCGCCGCTCCATCGTGAGGGAGCTCGCACCGCCCCGCCGTGAGGGGGCTCCCGCCCGGCTGCGTGAGGGAGTTCGTACCACTCGTCCTGAGGGGGCTCGCTCCTCTCCATCGTGAGGGAGCTCGTGCCACTCCGCCCTGAGGGAGCTCGTGCCACTCGTCCTGAGGGGGCTCGCGCCGCTCCATCGTGAGGGAGCTCGCGCCCGGCTGCCGTGAGGGAGTTCCCGCCACTCCGCCCTGAGGGAGCTCGCGCCAGGCTGCCATGAGGGAGCTCGAGCCATTCCGCCGTGAGGGGGCTCGCGCCACTCCGCCCTGATGGAGCTCACACCTCTCCGCCCTGAGGGAGCCCACACCACTCTGCCCTGATGGAGCTCACGCCTCTCCGCCCTGAGGGAGCTCACACCACTCCTCTGTGAGGGGGATCCCGCCGCTCCGCCGCCGTGAGGGGATTCTCACCACTCCGCCCTCATGGAGCTCACATCACTCCGCCCTGATGGAGCTCACACCACTCCGCCCTGATGGAGCTCACACCACTCCGCCCTGAGGGAGCCCACACCACTCCTCTGTGAGGGGGATCCCGCCACTCCATCGTGAGGGAGCCCACACCCCTCCGCCGTGAGGGGCTGAAGCTTCGGGCAGGCCTCCTTGGGGCTCTGGCCCAGACCTGGTCCCTCAGAGGCCCAGCAAAGTTTCCCGCCTTCGCCTTGGCGCCATTGCTGAGGCGCCGTGAGGGGCTCCAGCCCCCTCAGCAGCCGCAAACTCTGTGAGGGGTTTCAGCGCCTCAGCCGTCATCAGACCCTCGAAGGTTTTCAGCCCGCTCAGCCCTCAGCATCCCGCGAAAAAAGGTAGGTTTGAATTATTCATTTTTTAAATGCTTTTTTGGAGTGCTGAGCCCGCAGTGGGGCTGGTGCACGAGCAGGTGGTGGAAATGAAAATAAGGAAGGGAATGGGGAAAAGCAAAGAGAGGGAGAATGATATAAAGTCATGGAATGGTTTGGGTTGGAAGGGTCTGTCACTGGACCAGAATGCTCCAAGCCCCATCCAGCCTAGCTTTGGACACTTCCAGGGATGCTGCCTTCAAATTAATGATGGATTTGGTTAATAACGGGCTGTGCGGTTTTATTTGGAAATTAAGTAGGAAAAGGGCTAACCCAACTGCCACCCTGGCCCCGGTATTATTAATTTTCCAGGTTTAATCCTCTGGATTTTATACTGTCCCCATATGTCCTGTTTTCAGCAGGCCACAGGAATTCCATGTGGACAATTGGCTGAGCAGGGGGGCTTTGGCTGCCTCAGAATTCACAGGAAGCAGACCTGGGAAATTTTATCAGAGTCCCCTCCCCTGGAAGTGTCCAGGGCCAGTTAGGATAGGGCGTGGACAAGTGGTCAAGGGGGATGGAACTGGACAGTCCTTAAAATCCCAAACCATTCCCCGATTCTACCAGGGTGATTGTGAAAATAAGTTGGTGGATGTTATGGAGCTGCAGTAGCTGATGCCATGAATGAGTCCATGTGATCCGGAGCTGCCATATCCCATTTTGGGATAAAACCAAAGTGGAACATAGCTGAACTTGATCAATTTTATAGGGTAAAACCCCAAGTCACCAAAGTGTTTGTTTCTCCACTTCCCGAAAATAAACAAGTGGGAAAATGGAGCAAGAAAAACCCTGTAATTTTCAATGCAGTTTCTCTCTTTGTGCTTCCTTGTTATGGTGTCAACATGAGGCCAGTTTGGCTTAGAGGGGAATGTAAACTTGCTAATTTCTGTACAGCTTTGCAAAGGGTGTGTTTCACTCATTGCCTCAGAAATACTGCAGATTTCCATGGAAAGGTACTCCTGGAGGAGGGAAAATATTCTTCTGTATTTGCCTGAATTCCGATTAAAATGTGGTTTGTTTTCTAATTCCCTAATGAAATAGGATGTTTGATTTCAATTAAAGTGAAATGTCATCATTTTCTGTTGTACTAATGGATATGGAATACTGCAGTCCATTAGGGAGAAAACAGTGGATTTGGGAAAAGGCCAAGAGGTGCAGGGGATGTAAAGAGATTTTCCATGTATTTTCAATGTTTGTAATGGGCATATGTAGGTCATTATGGAAATCCATGGGTGGTGATGACAGGAATACAGAGAATACAATAATGCAATCTCTTATCGAGATTTCAGCAGGAATTGTTGGTATTTTGTAAATCTGGAGAAATGTTTGGAGCAACCTGGGCCAGTGGAAGGTGTGGCAGGGGGGATGATCCTTCAAATCCCTTGCTTCAAATCTCCTCCAGCCCAGCCCTGAGCAATTCCAGGGCCGGGGCATCCACAGCTTCTCTGGGAATATCATTTGGAGCGACCCTCTGGGAGAGTTGATGGCATTTAACAGTTTATTCCTCTCTATGGTATTCTTTACATTCTTGAGTGTTCTTTGAAGGCTCTCCACGGTTGGCAAAAATTTGTTGTGGTTGTTATAAATGTTTTTATATCTGATTTCGTATCTTATTTGTGTTATTACTGTTTGCTGTTGAGCCTGGACCCGTCGGTGGCTGGGGACCCTCGGGCTGAGTCCCGTTGCTTGTCCTTGTAATTGAATTAAAAGTTGCTGTAAAAAATACATGGGAATAAGAATAGGAGAGGGATGAAGAAGGAAATAATTGGGGAGTACGTGGCTGGATTAGTTATTGTCCCAATTAGCTGCCTGAATTAGCTCCTTGACAAGGAACACTGAGGGAAGAATAAAGGGCTATCGGTGACAGGGCCAGTTTTTAGGGAAGCTGCTCCTCTAAGTGCATTATGATTGCAATATAAAGAGCTGCAGGTTTCAGTTAAATGGATTTTGATTCTGCTCATTTTTCTAACAGTAGATTTGTTTCACTTCCATATTAATCTCCTTTTATTAAACCATAGAAATGCCAACCTTTGTTTTCCTGGGAGCAGCCTAGGACATAATCTAACTTTACAAAAAAATACAAGTATTTGTGCTTAGTGAGGAGACTGAGGTTGGATTTCAATCCTGTGAACTGGACACACAATTATGTCATTTCCAGGTCCAGGAGAAGTTGATTCTTTGGAATGAACATGAGGACTCGAGCTCATTTTCATGGCAAACTGGTTTCAATGTTTTGAAGGGAAACAAATCCCTCTCCGAAGTAACGGCTTTAAGCTGTGCCACGGGAGTTTCAGGCAGGATTTCTGCACGGACGGGGCTGCCCAGGAGGTGCTGGAGTCCCCAATCCGGGTGGAGCCTGGCAGACACAGACGCGTTTGTGCAGCGTCTCTGGGCCGCCTCCCACACAGGAGACACAGGATCCCTTCCCTCAGCAACGTTCTCACTCCTTATCAGGCACTACATGTAATAAATAAATACCAGGCACGGTTTGCAAGCAGCCAGGGAAATGTGTGGAGGTGTCCCTAAAAGCTCCTGGTCCCCAGCAGGAATTCTAGGGCCCTGCTCAGCTCCATTGATTGTGCTGCCTGTAGAGAGGGAGCTGAAAGGGTTGCAAAGAAATGAGGGATTAGGGAAAAAGGAGTCAGGGATTTATCCAACTCTGTAATAAATGAGATCATTTCTAAGAAAACTCAGCCGTCACCGAGCTGCCCTCCTGTCCTGTCCCCACCTGGCAGGGCCACGGCCCCGTGCCTGTCATTGGGAAAGGTGCAGCAGCCAGGAGATCCCTGGGATGGGCCTTTCCAGGCCTGGTCTGAGGCTCCAGGGGACACATCTGGGATTCCTGAGCTTCGTTCCAGTCCATCCACAGCCGAGCTGCCTCCAGCTGGCACCTCCCGCCACTCGGGGCCGGTCCATGAAAGCCTCTCCCTTCCAACCCAAACCGTTCCTGGATTCCGAGATTGGAATTTCATCCCCAGGCAGCCGAGGAAGGTGAGGGATCAGGGGAAGGGGAGTGAGGTAGAGCAGGGAAAGTAAAGGAAAGGAAATAAAGCCATGTTTTCCACATGGATAACTCCCCAGCAACCCGCTGGAAGAGGGATTTGGTCCTATCCTGAAACCCCAAACCAGCCTCGTTCGGATTTGCCAAGCACCTGTGAAAGAATGCAGCTGCAAGGCCCTGGGAAAACAATGGGAACTGTGACAGTTTATTAATTTAAGGCAGCCCCGAGATTTATTTGGGAAAGCAGCGATACCACTGGAGGACTCGGTGCCATTCCTGAGCTATGCCCGGGGCTGTGGATGTGTGGAACCCCAGTTTGGGAACTGGGACACCTTCCTGGCTCTGGCAACAAAACAAATTATTTTTCATCCCGTATTCATTTGATAGGTTGGGATTTTTCCTTGTTTTCTGATTTTGTTTTTTTTCAATATAGTTTGCTCTGGCTATTTTTTTCTGGTGAAGCAAGGGTTTGGAAAGTGCAGGCAGCATTTCAAACTGTGATCTGCACAGATGGGAATGAAGGAACATTCTCCAGGCAAAAATTGTTCTCAGAGACATTTGGATTGAGCAGGATTTGTCTGTGTGCGGGGTGGAACATCCTGATTTCCAGCAGGAGGGTGCTGGGGCAGCGCAGGGCCCGGCCCAGCGGATCCAAGCCCTTCTCCCACGGCAGAGGGCCAGGAACCCACGGGAAGGGCTGTCCCAGGGAGAAGCCCTCGGGATCGGGCACCGAGGTGCTGTGTCCTCCCAAACCTGGCTGCTTTTAATGAGTTTGAGGTGTGCGCGTGTAGCCCCGCGCTTGATGAAGAGTTTCTGTCACCGCAGGCAGCAGTTACAAATGACAGGGTGGGCAGGGATGGGCCCGGCAAATCCAAAACAATTTGCTTTGCATAGATTAGCAGCTCCTCGAGAGATCCCACATTCATCTGGGAGAGGTTTGCAGGGTGCAGTGTCACAGAGAGGCTTTGCTGCCCACGTCTTGTGTTTTTCCCCACTTCCCTCCTCGCTTCCCTCCTCCCCCTTTTGGTTTCCAAACTGAATTTCCCGATTTCCAGATGCAACTGCAATATAACGTGGAAATAAAAGCAGGCAGTTAAATTATCAGAGCACATAATCTCTCCCAAAGAAAAAAGGGGGGATCATCCAACTCCATTTTCCTGCTTATGGGTCCCTGTTGCTGTACTGGTGCTAAATACACCAGGAGCTCGGCTCATCAAATTTTTAAGCACAGGATGCACAAAGGAAGCTCCAGAGTGTCTGGAAAAGCTCGTGGCATCGGTCAAAGGCAGCTCTTGGGGCTGAGGCGCTGCCAGCTCCCCATTCATCATCACTTCCCTTCCATGCCTGCGTTCCTTTTGTTCTCCAAACCCTAAATTTGCACGGTTTAATTTTCCTCCTCTCCCGGAATGGCTTTGCAAATGCTTAGCCTTAAGTAATAGTCAGTAAAGGCGAATTACCTTAAATCAAGCAAGGGTTATCTAATTTAGAAAATAGGAAATAGAGAGAAAATCAAACTAAATGAAATGTAAACAGGATAATTCATAGCTAATCCATGGGCTTGCTCAACAGGAGGAGTCTTTTAGTTGTGCTCAGTTCTTAGCACAACTCACAGGTGTTTGAGCCCAAACCGACAGCATCTTTAGGCCCTGCACTCCCAAAAGTGATCCCAAAAGTGATTGCCAAAATCCTAAGGGAATGGGATTTCTCATGTCCATTTTTGTTTTCTTGTAGCGCCTCCAGCCGAGCTGCTCCTTCCTCAGTTTCCCTTTTATTGGCACACAGCCACTTGTAAGCGTGTGGGGATGGGATGGCACCAGGGCAGACTCTCCTATGACATCTAGACAGGACATTCCCTACAATCCCACACTGCCTCGGGTTGGGGGCACTTCAATATCACCTCTTGCACTAACCCAGGTGGCACAAGCTGGCCTTGGGCACTTCCAGGGATGCCACAGCCGTGCTGGGGCCTCCCCACCCTCCCAGTATCCCAGCCCGAGCTCCCCAGTTTCCCCACCCTCCGGTTCCCTTGCCTGCCTTTTTATTAATATTCAGCTCAGCGCCGTCCCACGGCCTAATGAAGCTTATTACAGGATCCTGGCAGAAAGCTTTCCAACTTCCTTCCAATTAGCACTCGGTGCTTCAGAGGAATCCTCGCAGTACAGGGGAGCTGTTTGGCAATTGCACGGCACCTTTTTTTCAGCAACTTCACTTAAGATGTCCTTGTTAGATTAAAGACTCCTCAGATGCTGATTACCCCCTCCGGGTGGGTTCTTCATTGTTCTCCACACTCACCAGTTCTTTTATATGTTTTATTTAGGCTACAGCTTACAGGGATCGTCCTGGTTTATTAAGGAACGCTTTGGGTTGGAAGGGGTTTTAAGGACCATCCTATTCCAACCCCTGGGACACTTCCAGGGAAGGGGAGTCCGCTCAGATGAAGGAATTTCAGATTGGCACATGAGAAAATGCACCGGGACTGGTTCTGAAATGAAGTAGAACATTCCCAGCACTGCTGCTGAGCTGCTCCTGTGTGAGCTTGCCCTGAAACTTCCTTGCAGTGGGAAAGAAATGCAGAAATGCATCCCTGTGATCCGCTCCAGTGCTGGTGTTTCCTGTGCCCCGTTCCTATGAGTGATCCAAGGCCAGCTTGCAGCAGCCTGGCGTTGTGGAAGCTGTCCCTGCCTGCGGTAGGGGGTTCAATCCTTAAAATCCCTTCCGGCCCAAACCACTCCAGAATTCCTTCCAGAACCTTCCGTGCCCCAAAGCCTGCACCCAGGATTCCTGCTCCTGTTTCCATGCCAGTGATTCCCAGGTGATGTTTTGTCTCTGGTGGTAAAATGAGGACAGGACTGGGGTGCGCTTTCCATCCCCGAGCTCCCCAGGAGGGAAGCCCGGTCCCAGCCCTTCTCCCAGATTTCCCTCAGATTCTGACGAATTCCCAGTGATTGCTTTTCCAGGGAAACCCTAACAATGAGAATTTTTCGAGATTAGAGACACAATTTGGGCAAAGGAGCAAACTTCATTGCAGCGTGGCAATTAAGGCCAAGGAATATCAGCAGGTCACATCTTGCTTCCGGTGCATGGGGAATTGTTTTGCCGTGCAGTTTGGAGGAAGCAGCGTCGGGGCTGTGCTTGGTATTTAAAGCAAACAAACCTCTCAGTTAAATGAGACTGTGGAATGGGGCACGAAAGTAAAACCGAGAGCGTTAAATTACAGATAACGGGGGAAGAGTCCAAATTTTCCCAAATGTTCTCGGTTCTCGGTTTTTTTCCTAACGACCGTCGTTATATTTTGATGTGGTTAATAATACAGCAGAGGTTAAATGAAACATGAAAAAGGGCTGTACATTAAAATTGAGATAACTCTTCCTTCAGTGAAGTGGAACCCAGCAGATGTAGCTGCACACTGTAATTGCTGCCTGTTTCCTGTCACTCTGATTAAGTTGCATTGTCCCTGCTCCAAGTGTAGGAATCAGTGGCTTCCCATAGGGCACAGCATGGGACAACAGGCAAATGACTCTGTGCACCTCCTGCTTGTCCTGGTAATGCTATAGGCACACAATATCCATTGATGACTCCTAAAATCAATAGGCTGTGCAGTGGCAGAGGCACTCCACTCAAGGGCTGGCATTTTGGGAACAGCTCCATTCCCCAGCTAGGATTTTGGGAATGGTTCCATTCCCCAGTTCAGGAGGCCAGATAAACCCAGGGCCTGGCTGCTGCGTTCATTCTGCTTCTCAGGGGTCACTCTGCACCTTCCAGTGCTGCTGTTCTCCTTGTTCCAAAGCCATGGGATCCCAGAGTCATGGAATTGTACCCGGGATCCCAGAGTCATGGATATTAGTGAATTGTACTGGGATCCCAGAGTCATGGATATTAGTGAATTGTACTGGGATCCCAGAGTCATGGATATTAGTGAATTGTACTGGGATCCCAGAATCATGGATATTAGTGAATTGTGCTGGGATCCCACAGTCATGGATATTAGTGAATTGTACTGGAATCCCAAAATCATGGATATTAGTGAATTGTACTGGGATCCCAGAGTCATGGATATTAGTGAATTGTACTGGGATCCCAGAGTCATGGATATTAGTGAATTGTACCTGGGATCCCAGAGTCATGGATATTAATGAATTGTACTGGGATCCCACAGTCATGGATATTCATGAATTGTACTGGGATCCCAGAGTCATGGATATTAGTGAATTGTACCGGGATCCCAAAATCATGGATATTAGTGAATTGTAGTGGGATCCCAGAATCATGGATATTAGTGAATTGTAGTGGGATCCCAAAATCATGGATATTAGTGAATTGTACTGGGATCCCAGAGTCATGGATATTAGTGAATTGTACTGGGATCCCAGAATCATGGAATGATTCCTGCTCGTCCTGGTCACACGATATCCATTGATGACTCCCAAAATCAATAGGCTGTGCAGTGGCAGAGGCTTCCATGTCAAGTGTGAATGAGTTCATCTTTGAGGTCCCTTCCAGGCCCAAGCATTCCTGGATTGTGTGATTCCAGGGCAGGGTGGCAGGAGGGCCCTTGGAACTCCCTCAAGCACCTTTAGAGGTGCTGGTTTGGAGCATTCCATGAAATATTTGCCTGGAAAACTGCTCAGAGTTGTTGTACAAAGCAAGGAACTTTAGCTTGTGGGAAAGTGAAGAGGTTTCTTTGCTGTTGGTTGTGAATTTTGCTCTCTACATTTTGGGCAAAGTTACAATTTTGAGTTGAAGTCAGAGAACTTTAGAGGAGATCCAAGAGGGAAATGTGAGGGGATGGGAGATCAGTCCTCATTTTCAGGCGATGTTTGAGTGGATTCAGCACACTGCTGCAGCAAACCAGAATTTGGGATTTTACCAAAAAAATTACTTTTTTTTGGTACAAAACCAGGGTTGGCATTTTGGGAATGGTTCCATTCCCCAGTTCAGGAGGCCAGATAAACCCAGGGCCTGGCTGCTGTGTTAATTCTGCTTCTCAGGAGCCACTCTGCACCTTCCAGTGCTGCTGTTCACCTCGTTCCAAAGCCTTGGGATCCCAGAATCATGGAATGGGGTGGCTTGGAAAGGAACATTCACCTCTGCAGAGCTGTAAGGTCCCTCCCAGCCCAACCCGGCCTGCAAAACCAGGATTCTAGAAAATCCCCTTTTGGCTGCTTAATCCCCACTTGGATCTGGGGCCTGGCTTTCTAAAAATGGAAATTAATATTAAAAGTCGTTCCTTAACACATGTTTATTTTCTAATTTCTAGAATGTACCTATTACACTCTCCAGACACATGTGCTTGATTATAATGATTATCATATGTATTTTCCAAGGCACTCATCACCATAATATCAAATGTCATTAGAGAAATTAGGGAAGAGCAGCAGCATTCCTCCCAAGGAAAAACCAGTTTCCTCCTTTCCCACCGCAGTAGTGAGAGCGCAGGAGCTCAGCTGATTTTCTGCCACTTTTGTTTCGGCTCCACACAAAACAACCAAAGCCCCGGGGAAATGTGCAGCGTGCACCTGAAGCCAAAAGCTCTGTGAAAATCCCGTGTAAAAATGGCCTGGAACCCAAACCTGGGCCTGGCCACCCGGCCCTGCTTCTCCTCCAGGCACTCCCAGCACACCCTGGCTGTGGGCAGGAGCTCAGGAGGAGGAGGAAAACACAAGGACCTCGGCTCACAGACCCTGCCTGGAATCCTGCCTGCTGCTCCCAATTTAAAGATTTCCTGATGAAAATTCCGATTTTTGGAGCAAAACCCGGTTTCAAGGCTTGGGAGGAGATAAGCGAAGCGCCAAGGGATTTACATGACGCTCCACGTGTCTTCCCAGAGGTGGGACAAACGGATCTGGATTGGTTTAGGAGAGCCCAGGGGGTTTTATTTCAATATTTACTTCTTTAAGCTCCAGCAGAGGAGGGAAACAGCTGGAGATGACACAGCCATCCCCCAATTCCAGACCTGGCTGCTTTGTCTGGAAAACACGTGTTGGTTTTCAGGGCTGTGTGTGTCCAAGAGAGAGCAGAGCACACAGGGACCCATGGAGGAAGGTGCACTTGGATGTGGCAGTGCCCTCACAGCTACACCACTCCTTCTCTTTAATTAATTAATTAATTAATTAAAACAAGCCTCGTTCTTCCTCAGCAGCATCACCTTCCCGCCTCCCAGCAGCTCCCAGGGATTTGAGGTCTTGGCTTTGGCTGCTGCTCAGCAGAAGAGTCCCTTAAATCCGGTCTGTGTCGTGGGGGTGAAGCAGCAGCAGCAGGGAGCTGCCTTTGGATTGCTGACTCCGACTAAATCCTTGGGTTTTTTCTTCCTTTGCGTCATTTCTGTGATTATTTTTGTGCTTCATATGCTCAAAAATCCCTGGGGAATAGGGAAAAAAAAAATCTCTCTTTTTTTTTTTTTCATATTTTTGCTTTGCAAGTCACTTTGTAAAGAAGCACTTTGGTGTCTTCAGAAGGTTCGAAACCCACCTGTTTCCTGGGAGGAGAGGCAGAGCCCAGTGGGAACTTTAGGGGAAATGAAAAATATTGGCCCTACACCTGGGAAGAGGGATTTTGAGCAGGATTTTCAGTCTCAAAGCAGAGATTTCTTTTGCTTGTAGAAGGAGAGCTGGGAGAACAGAGTGTTCCTCCTGCTCTGGCAGGGATTCCTCTCTGCCTCCGTGCATCCCAGGCGTGCCAGCAGCGCTCCAGGGAAGGACTTACCTTGGGCAAAACCGACCAGAGCAGGGGCAGAGGGACCGGCGGGGCTTGGGAGGACACTTGAACACTTCTAAGGTCACTTGGATAATCTAATCCTGCTCAGGATGATATCTAGCTCCGGCAGGAACTCTTGGAAGGCTTTAAACAACATCCATCTTCATTATTTCCCACCCTCGCGTCTGTATGATTGATTCCTGCTAAATTTGGTTTAATTGCTCAGAAGGTCTTAAGGAATGACATTTGGAGAGAGCCAAATGGGATGTCTGAGCTCCCCCTGCTGCCACCGAGCACCCGTGCAGTCCCAGCCTGGTTTGGCTCCGAAGGGACCTTAAAGTGTCTCATTCCACCCCCTGCCACCTTCTGCTGTCCCAGGGTGCTCCAAACCCCGTCCAGAATTTCCTCCCAAAATCCCACCTACGCCCGCTGTCCTGCACAGAGGTGACGGGACAGGGAAGGTAAAACTGGAAATGAATCCCCATTTGTGCCCAAAAAATCAATAAGCAGGGAGAGAGCCCCGTCAGGCAGAGGATGGTGGAGCAAATCCGACATTAACTACTCATTATTTACACTCCGCCATCGCCACGAGCCGGTGCGTGGCCACAAAAGCTGCGGCAAGATCCCCATTTCCAAGCAGAGTTTTAATTATTTGTAAAAGCTTTCAATTGTTCACCAGATAATGTCATGGATTGGTCCTCCCAGTGTGAAGTGCAACCGTCCAGAACCCCCACAGTATTATAAATAGGCTTCGGAGCCGGGATTGATTGATGTTTGGCATAAAATCTATTCCTCGGAGCATGTGTATTCCTTCTGTTCACCAGTTTCATACAAATATACTTGGGCTGATTTTTTATTCAAATCTCCAATTTATGTCGGGTTTCGACTGTTAAATATTTAAAGGCTTTTTCATCTTTTTTTTTGCCGTGCGAGGTAGGGAAATCTCGCGCCGAACGCAAACAAGACTCGGAGATTTAGCGCGTTCCTGGGGGGGAGAGAAAAGCTTTATTAATTATATTGAGACTCAAATAATAGTCTTGCCTGACACTAATGTTCCATCAGTTCCAAGCACAAGGATCCTATGGGATAGCTTTAGAGCCCTTATCTGGATCCATTTATGGCTCCATTGAAGAAGGGATTTAATGAACGGCGCTCGGAGTTCGGAGAGAGGCTCGGAGCCGGGCCCATAGCGAGCAGTTATTCCAGGGGAGTCCCTGGCCCTCTGGCAGGAGACATCAAATAAAACCGAGTCTGGAGGGCTCTTCCAGCAATCCCCGCGCGTGTCCCGGGCTCCCCAGCTGGAGGATTCCTCCTTGCTCCACCCCTGGCAGCCGCGCTCTCCGAGGAGCCCGAGTCTTAGTTAAGTTTGCACTCATCAAATCAATACTCCCAAATAACTTCATGGTGGAATTTTTCTGACGTCGGGACTTTTATTCCGTCCGCCCTTTTTTCCCCTGTGGATTTCGCTCTCCTCACCCCGGTGGCTGTGATTAATTCATTTATTCATGTCTTTGCGAGAGTGGGAGTCAGGAGGCCAGACCCAATTATGTCTTATTTATTATTTGGTGTGGTAGAGTAAAATCTGGAGACACAAATGAAACAATGGATGTGTTTTCCTCCTCCCACTGGAAATTCTAATTGCTGCTAAAAACACCACGGCTTACCTGTTGCTCCAGCACCCAAATGGCCCTGAATTGATGTGGGGTTGGTGAGGGAAGGGAATAAAGAGATCACAGGGAGGAAATCAGGCTGCAGGATCTCCACGTCTCACCTAAAAGCTACTTTAGCATTCAGATAATTCACCTGTATTTTAGAAGCACTGTGAATTCCAACAGAGCTGGGAAAGTTCCCTTTTGATGGATATCAGGTTTCTGGCTCCCAGTTTGTTACCCTGGCTAAACTGGTGCTTTACTTGGTGCCCCAACCACTGTTGTGATTTCCCAGGATCTTTTTGTCTCTGGGTGCAGAACCTACACGAGGTCAGGCCCCAAAAGCAAGGGAAAGGGACGTTCCAGTGCTCAGTGGAAGCTTAAACTAGGAATTAATTTATCTCTGGTAGCACTTGACAAAGCTCAGCTCCTGATGCCTCAGCCTTTATAGTCACATCTGTTAGTTTAGAGCATTTATTGGAGGAGCCTTGACAAAGACAAAAACAGATGATGGAAATCTCATCTGTCAAAACTGTTATTAAAGCTGGGAACAGTGTGAGGTTTGGTTTCAATTGAAAGCATCATTTATATTTTATCCAACGTTTTGCAAACAATACCGCTGGGGAAGGATTTGGGGGGCCCTCAGTGAGGCCCAGCTCCTGCTCAGGGCTGGAAAGGGGAATTGCAGCACTGCTGAGTGGGGTTTCAGTGAGTCACAGCAAGGTTCACAGAACGAGCTTTACACGGCACACAAGGAAGCGGAGCCCGTTTCCAAAGGCAGCATCCGATCCCTCGGCTGCCATCGCAGGCACTGATGGCTGCATTAAACTAATGATGGGGAGATCTCCGAGGAGGCAGCCTGGCAACTGGGAATGGGCTTTCCAAACATTCAGCATTAACCAAACTCTGCTCCATTGGAGGCAAAGCCTGCCTGAGTTCAGCGGGAGCAGGAGGAGCGCAGCTTCCCTGGGAGCCCTTCCCAAGGGCCAGCAGCAGCAGCCCTCAGATATTCCAAAAAAACCCTGGCATTCTCCTGGGGAAAGGGTTCCTTGTATTGCTTTCCACTGCAATATTTTATCTAACCTCATTCCAACATTCAAAATATTTCCAGGTCCACGGTGCTCTGCTGGAAATTTGATTTTTCCCCACAATTTGTGTCTCTCTATCCCTCCCTGCTGCAGTAATTTGGGGCTGTTAGAGTAGCACTTTCTGATACATGAACATTTGTATCCCTTCCCTGGGAGCGTTCCCTTGGGGCAGCCGGTGCAATGAAAGGATCCTTAAGGATCCCTGTGATTTTCCACCCTGTGCCCCCAGGAGCAGCTTGGAGCACCTGCAGGGCCACATCTCACCTGGATTTGGGCTCCCAGCCAGGACAGGCAGTAGCAGGCCCAGGAATCAATAGAAATAGAATTATAAATAGAATTATAAATAGAAATAATTATATATAACACATAATATATAAATATAGAATATGTAAATAAAATAGAAATATATATAATTCTATAAAAATATAGATATAGTTATGAATATAAATATATAATATCATATATTATATAATACATAATATATAAAAATATAAATAAAATAGAAATATAGTGTATATTATATATAATATATAATTATATATAAAGACAAAATATAATATACACTATAATTATATAAATATGACTATAAATATAGAAGACAAATTCAATATCAATTCAGATAACCAGGATAACGTGTGTGCCTGAGCTCCCTGCCACAGGAAATGCCTATTTTGGGAGCAGGCTATCAGATCCCAGCAGCACATCCCTGCCTGCCAGGCACTACCTTGCCTATCCCTAAATCCCATCCAACTTCAGTGCTCAACTTCAGCTTTCTTGGGATGGGCTCTGGCTGCCTCCTACTCGTGCCTTTCTATCCTTAGCAGGATTCACAGGCTTTCAGCTCCCTCACACTTCTCGCTCTCTAATCTTAGTGCTGCTGCCAGCTTTAGGGAGGATTCGAGCTCCAGGGTCTCTCACTTGTGTGCAGGCTCTTTCTGGGACACAGCCAAGTAGGTGAAAACCTCGGCAAGGGGGAAGGGGAGAGCTGGGACCGCTCCCAGATGTGGCAGCCTGGAGCTAAACCTGCCTCGGGGTCCTGTGCTGCTTTCCTGAGGTGCTCAGAGGGCTCTGGGCAGGAGGGGATGGCAGCTGGGTGGCTCTGGAGCACCTGGCATTGTGACCCTTGTTCTGTTTTCAGCACACATGGGACAAAAATCCATTCCCTGGCTTTGGAGCTGCCTCACTGCTCCCAGCCTGGTGATTCCATGGGCCACAAGCTGCTCCTCTGGCAGGTGTCTCCTGCTTCGTCTCTCTTTGCTCCCAAGGGTGTCTGTGCAGGTTGGATCAACTCTCCAGACTTCCCCAAATAAAACCTTCCAAGGTGGCTGCTCTGCCACGTGTTCCCACTGAGGGGGAAGCCATTCCTGCATCTCTCCTGCCGCCCACAGAAACTGTGGCTGCTCCAGCCCTGGAATTATTCAGGGAGATTATCCTGGAATAGTGGAAAGTGTCCCTCTGATGGCAGGGAGAACTTCCTTGCCAGCCCAGCAGCTCTGTCCTGTGACTGCAGCTGGGAATTGGGTGCAGGAAGGCACCAAGGGCCAGGCAGGAGAAGCTGCCCAGGGTTTGGCAGAGCTGCTGTTCCTCACTCACCCTGTGATGCAGCTGGGAATTGGGTGCAGGAAGGCACCAAGGGCCAGGCCAAGCTGCCCAGGGTTTGCTATTCCTCACCCTGTGATGCAGCTGGGAATTGGGTGCAGGGAGGCACCAAGGGCCAGGAGAAGCTGCCCAGGGTTTGCTGTTCCTCACCCTGTGGCTGCAGCTGGGAATTGGGTGCAGGAATTGGGTGCAGGGAGGCACCAAGGGCCAGGCCAAGCTGCCCAGGGTTTGCTGTTCCTCACCCTGTGATGCAGCTGGGAATTGGGTGCAGGAATTGGGTGCAGGAAGGCACCAAGGGCCAGGCAGGAGAAGCTACCCAGGGTTTGGCAGAGCTGCTGTTCCTCACCCTGTGGCTGCAGCTGGGAATTGGGTGCAGGGAGGCACCAAAGGCCAGGAGAAGCTGCCCAGGGTTTGGCAGAGCTGCTGTTCCTCACCCTGTGGCTGCAGCTGGGAATTGGGTGCAGGGAGGCACCAAAGGCCAGGAGAAGCTGCCCAGGGTTTGGCAGAGCTGCTGTTCCTCACCCTGTGGCTGCAGCTGGGAATTGGGTGCAGGGAGGCACCAAAGGCCAGGAGAAGCTGCCCAGGGTTTGGCAGAGCTGCTGTTCCTCGCTGAGCTGTATTCTGAATTCCCACATATCCCTGTTCCCATGGCTGGGATGACGTTTGCCCGGCATGATTCATGCTGTCAATTCCTGCCTGGAGCTGCACCCAGGAATTTATTTTGGGATACCTACCCGGAGGATGGAGATGCAGGGAAAACACTCCTGTGCCAACTGCAAAGGCAGGAGCACTTTGGCTTTCCCTCATTCAGGAGTGGTCAGGCCTGGAACAGGTGGAATTTCTGCTCAGGCCGTGTTTTTACACCCAGAGGAGGCTGGAAGTTGTAACTCTGACCAAATCAATGCTGTAAGAATAAACTGATCCCGTGGTTTCCTTGGGGCATGGTCAGAGTCAGCCCTCAGGAGCTTCCTGTGGTGCAGGCAAATATTATCCTGCTTTTCCAAGAAGAAACCCAGGACGTGGCCCTGATTCTGAAACCCATGCCAGTCTTTAACTGAAATGTTTAAATATGGGATGATCCTTTGGGATGGCAGCTCTGCTAACTGCTGAAAATCAGGATACATGCAGGGACAGCAGACACTCACCGGGAGCAGTGGGCACTATTTTATAATCATATTGCAAAGGATAAATAAAACATTGCAACAAAAGGTGGGAATGACATGAAAATAACAACAAGTTAACTTGGTTGTGTTTATGCAGGAGCTCAGCTGCTTCTAAACTCCATGGCCTGGGAGGAAATGCCTTGTTCAGCCTCACTCTCGGGGTATTTGACTCATGAAAACTCCGTGTAACCTTGGGTTTGGAATACTAAAATCCCCCTGGAATATTTATTCATGTGAAATGTGCAGCTGAAAGAGCCATTGTGAGCTGGGGCTTGCAAGTGGAATATTTGCCTGGCTTTGGCAAGGAGGAATATCGTAAAGAATTCAGGCAGTGGAATTTGATTCCTGATTTTCCTGGGCCTGGTGGCCTTCCTGGGGCTGTTTTCTTTGGGCTGCCTGCCTCGGTTATGTCATGGCTCTTTTTGCTAATGAAGCACCCAGGCCAGCCTGGAGTTAGCAGAGAGGAAGTGGGGGTGATGGAAAAGAGGGGGCAGAGCCTGCCCTGTACCTGTGTTTTTGCATGGGGAGCCCCTCAGGTGAGCACGGGAGTGTTGCTGTCTATTAGGCACATCCATTCCATAATTACTTGGCAAATAGGATCATTATATCTGGAGTTACGGAGCACTTCAAACATTAATTGCCACCTAACTTGCAGATTTCAGCTCTGATACACAAACCTAATCATCACTCATTAAGTATTAAAGAAGAGAGCACTGCAAATATATTAAATTACTGCAGATCACTGATTAAACCAAATCCTTGGGAATTCCTAAAAGCCTCCTGAGGCACTGGGATTCACTTCCAAGTGACCGTTGGGAATTTCGGCTCTGAACACAATGGAATGGTTCAGTGGAACTGGGGAATCCCTGAATGGTTTGGGTTTAAGGGTGTGAAAAACGCCACTCACTTGGTTTTAAAATTAGAAAAGTTCCATAGTAATCAAAGGGTTAGAAAAATAGGAATACAATTGGAGTAACAACAATTTGGACAATTTGAATTACAACAATATGAGACAATAAAGACAAAGATTTACAGACAGTCTGGGTACCTTTTCTGGGCAGCACGAGCCCAGAATTAACAGAGGATTAACCCTTAAAAACAACAGCCTGTTGCACATTCATACACCTCATATTCCATTCAAACACAGGATTCTGTCTGGGCATCCTCAGCTTCTCCCTCCCAGTCCTGACAGCGCCCTCGTTTCTTCTGATAATGGGCAATCAATTCCTTTTCTCTGAAAGATTCAGGTGTCCTGTGCAAGTCCTTTCTTTCAGAAAAGCACCCTCCATAGCATCGTTTCTATTTGAACATTTTGCTATAACCTACAACTACATTTAAGAGAATGAACACAGCATCACTTTCTAACACAACACATCCAATATGAATTGGAATATTTGCCCAAAGCCAATCATCAAATACAAACATTTTTCACCAGGATCCTTGAATCCCACGCTGTGCCGGAAGCAGGGACACCTTGCACCAGTCTGGGCTGCTCCAAGCCCTGTCCCAGCCAGGTACTGGAGCCACCCCAGCTCCCGTGGCTGCTCTGCAGCTCTCTGAGAACGGCTTTGGGATGGGCAAGCGCAGCAGGGAAATGGGGAGAGGGAAGGGCTGTGTCCAGCCACCTGCCCCGGTGCTCTGCAATCACCTGCCCAAGGTTTCTGCCCAAAAATGGCCTGAAAGGGCTTGGAGAGGGCCCCGAGCCCACCCTCATTCCCAGCTCCACGCTGGGTCCTGTCCTGTGGCAACACATGGACAACGAGCATCATCTCATGGAGAGCTTCATCCCTGCCTTCAGCTGCAATATTTAGAGGCAATTCCAGGCCTCAGCCTGATTTTCATCCTTTTCTAGCCTGGCTTGGAACAGTTTCTCTGGGCAAGCTGGGCCCGTGCCTCAGAGATGTTTGTGTTTTCTGTGGGTAGTTCAGCATTTCCTTCCCCGAAATGCCCCCCAGACCCCGCCAGCAGCCGATTCCTTTGCAGTGAGCAGCTCCAGGTGCTCCAGCGGATGCTTTGGAAGACTCTGCCTTGCTGGGGCTCTGTTCAGACATTTCCAGCTTTGACAAACGGCCCAAACTCCACGGATTTTACATTCTCCCCATTTTCCCTTTCCAAAATCACTTTTAGCAGGCCAACATTCCATGAAAAGCAACCTCCACATGCATCCATCCATCCATCCCACCCTTCTCTTTTATGGCCTTGACTCCATTTGCTGCGCTGCCCAGGCTGGGGATGGAGCCATCCCACCTGTCCAAGTGCTTCTGTCGCTTTTCCAGGGATTTTACAGCAGCCTGCAGATGGCTGCATCCTGCACGTGCCTTTTCCAGAGGGCTGGGAGCTCCAGCCAGCTTCCCTAAATCCTCCTGTGCCAGGGAAAGTGCCCAGTGTGGGGGGAAAACAGCAGCACAGGGAGCTGATCCTTCTGGGAGCCATGGAATATCCAGGGCTGATCCTTCTGGGAGCCATGGAATATCCAGGGAACCATGGAATATCCAGGGAACCATGGAATATCCAGGGCTGATCCTTCTGGGAACCATGGAATATCCAGGGAACCATGGAATATCCAGGGCTGATCCTTCTGGGAATCATGGAATATCCAGGGAACCATGGAATATCCAGGGCTGATCCTTCTGAGAACCATGGAATATCCAGGGAACCATGGAATATCCAGGGCTGATCCTTCTGGAACCATGGAATATCCAGGGCTGATCCTTCTGGGAACCATGGAATATCCAGGGAACCATGGAATATCCAGGGCTGATCCTTCTGGGATCATGGAATATCCAGGGAACCATGGAATATCCAGGGCTGATCCTTCTGGGAACCATGGAATATCCAGGGCTGATCCCTCTGGGATCATGGAATATCCAGGGCTGATCCTTCTGGGAACCATGGAATATCCAGGGCTGATCCTTCTGAGAGCCATGGAATATCCAGGGCTGATCCTTCTGGAACCATGGAATATCCAGGGAACCATGGAATATCCAGGGAACCGTGGAATATCCAGGGCTGATCCTTCTGGGAGCCATGGAATATCCAGGGAACCATGGAATATCCAGGGCTGATCCTTCTGGGATCATGGAATATTCAGGGCTGATCCTTCTGGGATCATGGAATATCCAGGGAGCCATGGAATATCCAGGGCTGATCCTTCTGGGATCATGGAATATCCAGGGATCCATGGAATATCCAGGGCTGATCCTTCTGGGAGCCATGGAATATCCAGGCCTGATCCTTCTGGGAATCATGGAATATCCAGGGCTGATCCTTCTGGGAACCATGGAATATCCAGGGCTGATCCTTCTGGGCTGATCCCTCTGGGAACCATGGAATATCCAGGGCTGATCCTTCTGGGCTGATCCTTGTGGGAATCATGGAATACCCAGGGCTGATCCTTCTGGAACCATGGAATATGCAGGGCTGATCCTTATGGGAATCATGGAATATCCAGAATCTTGGAGAGGCTTTTCCTGCAGGGAAATATCCTTGCTGAAGTCCAGGGCAAGAGGAAGCGGCCTCAAGCTGCAGCAGGAGAGTTTTAGCTTGGATATTTGGGAAAATTTCTCCTTGGAAAAGGGAAAATTTGGTTATAAACCGCCAAAGACTTTGCCATAAGAAGCTGCACTGGAATTCAGAGTCAGGAGCAATGGCTGGGGATCTCTGGGATGGGGTTGGAATCTGTGGGATGGGGTTGGGATCTGTGGGATGGGGTCTGTGGGATGGGGTTGGGATCTGTGGGATGGGGTTGGAATCTTTGGGATGGGGTTTTCGGGAGTGAAGAGCACTGTCTGTGGGATCTGTGGGATGGGGTTTTTGTGAGTGAGGAGCACTGGCTGTGGGATCTGTGGGATGGGGTTTTTGGGAGTCAGGAGCAATGGCTGTGGGATCTTTGGGATGGGGTTTTTGGGAGTCAGGAGCAATGGCTGTGGGATCTTTGGGATGGGGTTTTTGTGAGTGAGGAGCACTGGCTGTGGGATCTGTGGGATGGGGTTTTGGAGGTGCTGGCTGTGGGGTCTTTGGGATGGGGTTTTGGAGGTGTTGGCTGTGGGGTCTTTGGGATGGGGTTTTTGGAGGTGCTGGCTGGGATCTATGGGACGGGGTTTTTGGGAGTCAGGAGCAATGGCTGTGGGATCTGTGGTACGGGGTTTTCAGGAGTGAGGAGCACTGGCTGTGGGATCTTTGGGATGGGGTTTTTGGAGGTGCTGGCTGGGATCTGTGGGACAGGGTTTTTGAAGGTGGTGGCTGGGATCTGTGGGATGGGGTTTTCAGGAGTCAGGAGCACTGACTGTGGGATCTTTGGGATGGGTTTTTGGAAGTGCTGTCTGGGGTCTGTGGGATGGGGTTTTTGGAGGTGCTGGCTGGGATCTGTGGAACTGGGTTTTTGGGAGTCAGGAGCAATGGCTGTGGGATCTTTGGGATGGGGTTTTTGGAGGTGCTGTCTGTGGGATCTGTGGGACGGGGTTTTTGGAGGTGCTGTCTGGGATCTTTGGGATGGGGTTTTTGGAGGTGCTGGTTGGGATCTTTAGGATGGGGTTTTTGGAGGTGCTGTCTGTGGGATCTGTGGGACGGGGTTTTTGGAGGTGCTGGCTGGGGTCTGTGGGATGGGGTTGGGATCTTTGGGATGGGGTTTTTGGAGGTGCTGTCTGGGATCTGTGGGATGGGGTTTTCAGGAGTCAGGAGCACTGGCTGTGGGATCTTTGGAACGGGGTTTTTGGAGGTGCTGTCTGGGATCTTTGGGATGGGGTTTTGGAGGTGCTGTCTGGGATCTGTGGGATGGGTTTTTGGAGGTGCTGGCTGTGGGGTCTTTGGGATGGGGTTTTTGGAGGTGCTGTCTGGGATCTGTGGGATGGGGTTTTCAGGAGTCAGGAGCACTGGCTGTGGGATCTGTGGGATGGGGTTTTTGGAGGTGCTGGTTGGTATCTTTGGGACAGGGTTTTCAGGAGTGAAGAGCACTGGCTGTGGGGTCTTTGGGATGGGGTTTTTGAAGGTGCTGTCTGGGATCTGTGGGATGGGGTTTTCAGGAGTCAGGAGCACTGGCTGTGGGATCTTTGGAACGGGGTTTTTGGAGGTGCTGTCTGGGATCTTTGGAACGGGGTTTCTGGAGGTGCTGTCTGGGATCTGTGGGAAGGGTTTTTGAAGGTGCTGTCTGGGATCTGTGGGACGCGGTTTTTGGAGGTGCTGTCTGGGATCTGTGGGACGGGGTTTTTGAAGGTGCTGTCTGGGATCTTTGGAACGGGGTTTCTGGAGGTGCTGTCTGGGATCTTTGGGATGGGGTTTCTGGAGGTGCTGGCTGGGATCTGTGGGACGGGGTTTTCGGGAGAAGGCCGCAGCGCTGCGCTGCAGAGCCCCTTCCATCCCCTGCCACAGGCACCTGTCAGTGCCGTGCTGCAGCACAGGAAACGCTGGGAGCTCAGGAACTCCCATCATCCCAAACACGGCACCGCAGGCGGCTCTGGCTGCGAACGCAGACCATGTTCTGCCAGCCCAGCTCCTGAATATTTCATGGAGCAGCACAAGCTGCAGTGCTCCATCCTCCAGAGCTCCAGATCCCCAGGAAGGATCCCTGGATTCAGCTGTGTCCCTCTCCTGGCTCGTTCTGGGGAGCAGAGCACAAAGCAGTGGGGCTGCCTGGGGGATCGTGTGGGGTTCCGGTGTGGTTGGGATTTTGCTTCCCCGCTGGGATTGCAGAGATCCGGTTTGGATACCCTGAGGCTGCCACTGAGCCCTCTCCCAGCCCAGATTAGTTGATCTTCACTAATATTTACAGTAGGAACAGCATTTCACCGAGATGAACAAACTTCTTGGCAGCTTTGGAGTTTGGAAATGAAGGGAAAGGCTTGGGAAAAGGGGACTGGGGATGATACACAGGGAAATGGAGTTGGGAGAATTTATCCTCTTCATTAAAAGGCACTAAGACCTTCATCTCTGGTATTTAATGTACCAAATTCAATATTCTCCACGGAGTTTGCATCTAAAAAATAGCAATATCATCTTTTGAAAGAAGGGAGGGAAGGAGGAGGCAAAGTTTGAGCTGAACCACACACATTAATAACTTCCCCCCCTTCCCACGTCCAACCTCCAGGAAATATTTGCCAGGGAACAACAAACTCCTTGCAAGAGCTGAAGGATTTTCTCCCCATGCAAGCTGTGTTTTGTTTCCACACAGAATCACAGAATTCTTTGGGTTGGAAGGGCCGTAAAGATCATCTCATTGCAACACCCGAATCAGGATTTCCAGGAAGGAAAAATTCCCAATCCTTTGGGAAAAGCTGAGAGTTTTGGAAAGCCTAGGGCTAGAAATGAAGGAAAAACTTGAATAATAAAAGCCACAGCAGCTAAAATCAAATTACCCTGAGCGGGGCAATAGGTTTGTGCTGCTGGATGCTGGAAACGAGGGAGGAAAGGGAAATGTGGGATTGTTCTGTCCTCATTCCAAAGTGTGGAACAAACCCCACTAAAGAGAAATTTCTTGGGTGTTCCCTGCAAAGCTCCTGCCCCAGGAAATGCCAGGAACCACAGGGGTTGTGCAGAGCAGCTGATGGCTGGGGACAACCTCCTGCCCTGGCACCAGCCTGGGCCACCCTCCATGCCAGGGGGTGCCATCCTACAGGAGGGTGCCATCCATAGCAGGTGCCATCCATAGAGGGTGCCATCCACAGGGGGTGCCATCCTATAGGACAGTGCCATCCACAGAGGGTGCCATCCTGTAGAAGGCTGCCATCCATAGCAGGTGCCACACACAGAGGGTGCCATCCACAGAGGGTGTCATCCCATAGGACGGTGCCATCCACAGAGGGTGCCATCCACAGGGGGTGCCATCCACAGGGCGTGCCATCCACGGAGGGTGTCATCCACAGGGGGTGCCATCTCCAGGGGGTGCCATCCACAGGGGGTGCCATCCTATAGGACAGTGCCATCCACAGGGGGTGCCATCCTGTAGAAGGCTGCCATCCATAGCAGGTGCCACCCACACAGGGTGCCATCCACAGGGGGTGCCATCCACAGAGGGTGCCATCCATAGGAGGGTGTCCCCAAGGAGGGTGTCCCAAGGAGGGTGTCCCCAGTGAGGGTGCCATCCACAGGAGGGTGCCATCCCATAGGAAGGTGTCATTGCCAACAAGGGTGCCATGCAGAGGAGAGTGCTGTCCCATAGGAGGGTGCCATCCCATAGGAGGGTGCCATCCCCAGGGGGTGCTATCCACAGAGGGTGCCATCCACAGTAGGGTGTCTCCAAGGAGGGTGTCCCCAATGAGGGTGCCATGCAGAGGAGGCTGCCATCCCATAGGAAGGTGCCATTGCCAACAAGGGTGCCATGCAGAGGAGAGTGCTGTCCCATAGGAGGGTGTCATCCCAGAATAAGGTGCCCCATAGGAGGGTGCTTCATAGGAGGGTGCCATCCCAGAGGAAAGTGCTGTCCCAGAGCAAGGTGCAATCTAGAGGGAGGTGCCATCTCACAGGAGGGTGCCATCCAGAGGAGGGTGCCCCTAAGGAGGGTGCCCATTACGAGGGTGCCCATTACAAGGGTGCCATCCCATAGGAAGGCGCCATCCCAGTGGAAGGTGTCCCCAAGGAGGGTGCCATCCACAGGAGAATTCCATCCCAGAGGAAGGTGCTGTCCCAGAGCAAGGTGCCATCCTAGAGAAGGGTGCCATCCCATAGGAGGGTGTCCCTAGCAGGGTGTCCCCATCAGGGTGCCCCAGAGGTGGGTGTCCCCAAGCAGGGTGTCCCCAGCAGGGTGTCCCCAGTGAGGGTGTCCCAATGAGGGTGTCCCCAGTAGGGTGCCACAGTGTCCCCAAGCAGGGTGTCCCCAGCAGGGTGTCCCCATCAGGATGCCCCAGTGTCCCCATCAGGGTGTCCCCATCAGGGTGCCCCAGTGTCCCCATCAGGGTGCCCCAGTGTCCCCATCAGGGTGTCCCCATCAGGGTACCCCAATGTCCCCATCAGGATGTCCCCAGCAGGGTGTCCCCATCAGGGTGCCCCAGTGTCCCCAGCAGGGTGCCCCAGTGTCCCCAGCAGGGTGTCCCCATCAGGGTGCCCCAGTGTCCCCATCAGGGTGCCCCAGTGTCCCCATCAGAGTGTCCCCATCAGGGTACCCCAATGTCCCCATCAGGATGTCCCCAGCAGGGTGTCCCCATCAGGGTGCCCCAGTGTCCCCAGCAGGGTGCCCCAGTGTCCCCAGCAGGGTGTCCCCATCAGGGTGCCCCAGTGTCCCCATCAGGGTGCCCCAGTGTCCCCAGTATCCCCATCAGGATGTCCCCATGAGGGTGCCCCAGTGTCCCCAGTGTCCCCGCGGTGCCAGCCGCCCCGGCTCGGCAGCGGGACTCTAACCAAGACACACCGGGGATGTCAAAGCTTGGCTGCACATCTCAGCCAATCACTCCCAAATAAATTAACCATGGCACTGCCTAATAGGATCCACCTGCTTTCCTGCCAGCCCCTACCTGAACCCCCCTTTGATTAAATGTCAAAAGCCTGCCTCGTGCCTGCAGATTGCACTGAAGGCGGATAACAGAAAGGTTCCTCCTGTGACTCCATAAAACTGAAATAAATTCCACTGGCATCTTGTAAATTTTTATTTTCTACAATGACTGCAGGCCCCATCTGCGACCCAGCTGTTATTAGAAGGGAAAGCGTTGGCCCTTCTGCATTACAAAACAGCATAGAACAGTAATTGCCAGTGGAAGAGATTAAGTGTAGACACTAAAAATGTTTACTCGCAATGAATATGCATAACGATGGGTAGGAAACAGCCCTGGAAGATTAAAAAGAGAGAAGGGTTTGTTTACAAGGCTGGGAAAAAAAAAAGAGGGGAATGTCAGTTGGCCCCAAGCCTGAAATAGGAACGAAAAACCTTTGGGCAAGGCATTAGGGAGAAAAACAGATGGTTTGTGAACCTTTTATTAGATACAAAAATCATTAATCAAGCCCAGGCTGGAAATGGCAGGGTTTTGGGTAGTTCAGAGCCGAGTTTATTTTTTCTTAAAGCGACAGCGCGGCGCTCCCGGCAGCCCTGGGAGCACATCCCGCTCCAGCTCCGCGCTCCCACCGAGGAAATCCCTCAGTAGGGTTTCACATTTCAGCACCTGTTTCGCCCCGCTCGGAAAAAACACCAGAAAGGAGCGGGAGGAGGAGGAGGAGGAGGAGGGAGGGGGGCGAGCGCAGCCTGGGCTCTTTTTTCACGCTTGTTCCGACTCGCGGCTGGGAGGGGGCAGAAATTTAGGGAATACAAAAAGCGTTCACAGCCTCCAGCAGCTCCTGCTCCCCCGATTTGGGGGCTAAAACACTACAGAAAATGCATTAAATCCTAAAAATAGCATGGAGGTGCTGGAACCCTCCCAGTGTCCTCACTGCATCCTTGGGATGGTGCCATGGATGAAATCCCATATCTGGGGGGTTTTAGACATTTTATAAGGGACAGGAGGGAAATGAAAAATGATTTCAATTGTCCAGATTTGAACAGCTCGGAGTGGGAGCAGTGTCAGAGGCCGAGCTTTCACCTCCTGACGGTGTTTGTGGCGTTAGAAATGGGGGCTAAAGCCCCAGATTTACCTGCAGTTTGTATTTACAGCACCGAGATCTCCTCCGCTTGGGCTGGGAGCGGTTGAGAAACGCAAACATGCAAAGCTGGAAACATCTCTGAAAACATGGAAGTCAATAAGACAACATTAGGAAGGAGCCACAACATTTTTACCAGCAAAGTCAGAGCCCGAAATCGAGCCAAAAATGCTTTCTTTGGGGAATAAAAGGGAACAGCTTCTTCCTCCGATGGCTTTTGTAGCGCAGAGGAGCTGCCCACACATTTCCTAATAGCTGGGAGATGAACTTCCTAAAACATATGAGCTCCATCAGAGGCGAGGGAGGGAGGGAAAAGGGAGAGGGGGGAAGTACAAACTGATCTTTGTAAGAAAGAGTAGCTGGGATTGCAAGGCTTGCATATGTTACAGCACATCATTAATAACAGTGATCAAAAGCACGGGAACATCTCGGCAGCTGCAGCGAATTATTGGAGAAATTGGAATTTTCAAATGAGCTCACACTTCGGGAGAAAAGGGGGAAAAAAACCCCAAGGGCACCGGGGTCAGGTCACTCTGCAGAGCCCCAGTGGGGCTGGAGGAAGAAGAAATTGGGAAAAAAGGGGTGAAAACCCCAGATGTGCTTAGAGAACATGGAGGGATGTGCATGGAGCGGGGTGGGAATGGATGGGAGCCCTGCAGCTCCCTCATCTCTCAGGGATAACAATTCCCAGTTTTGGGTTTCTGTAGAGCCCCAATGGGGCTGGAGAAGAACAAATTAGGAAAAAGGGGGTGAGAACCCCAGATGTGCTCAGAGCACTGGGATGGAGCAGGGTGGGAATGGATGGGAGCCCTGCAGCTCCCTCATCTCTCCAGGATAACAATTCCCAGTTTTGGGGTTTTGTAGAGCCCCAATGGGGCTGGAGAAGAACAAATTGGGAAAACGGGGTGAGAACCCCAGATGTGCTCAGAGCACTTGGATGGAGCAGGGTGGGAATGGATGGGAGCCCTGCAGCTCCCTCTTCTCTTGGGGATAACAATTCCCAGTTTTGGATTTTTGGGTTTTTGTAGAGCCCCAATGGGGCTGGAGAAGAACAAATTAGGAAAAAAGGGGTGAGAACCCCAGATGTGCTCAGAGCACTGGGATGGAGCGGGGTGGGAATGGATGGGAGCCCTGCAGCTCCCTCATCTCTCGGGGATAACAATTCCCAGTTTTGGGTTTTGGAGTGGCAGGGATGCGGCGCTCGCTCGGGGCTTGTTTGACAAAGGCAGGGGCCGGGCTCGGCCCTGGGGCGGTAAAATTCCATTTAGGAGGAGATAAACCTTCCTGGGAAGGGGGGAAAAAACAAACCCCAAGGGCACTGGGGTCAGGTCACTCTGCAGAGCCCCAGTGGGGCTGGAGAAGAACAAATTAGGAAAAAAGGGGTGAGAACCCCAGATGTGCTCAGAGCACTGGGATGGAGCAGGGTGGGAATGGATGGGAGCCCTGCAGCTCCCTCATCTCTCAGGGATAACAATTCCCAATTTTGGGGTTTTGTAGAGCCCCAATGGGGCTGGAGAAGAACAAATTAGGAAAAAAGGGGTGAAAACCCCAGATGTGCTCTGAGCACTGGGATGGAGCGGGGTGGGAATGGATGGGAGCCCTGCAGCTCCCTCATCTCTCCAGGATAACCATTCCCAGTTTTGGGTTTTTGTAGAGCCCCAATGGGTCTGGAGGAAGAACAAATTAGGAGAAAAGGGGGTGAAAACCCCAGATGTGCTCAGAGCACTGGGATGGAGCAGGGTGGGAATGGATGGGAGCCCTGCAGCTCCCTCATCTCTCAGGGATAACAATTCCCAATTTTGGGTTTCTGTAGAGCCCCAATGGGGCTGGAGAAGAACAAATTAGGAAAAAAGGGGTGAGAACCCCAGATGTGCTCAGAGCACTGGGATGGAGCGGGGTAGGAATGGATGGGAGCCCTGCAGCTCCCTCTTCTCTCAGGGATAACAATTCCCAGTTTGGGGTTTTTGTAGAGCCCCAATGGGGCTGGAGGAATAAATTAGGAGAAAAGGGGTGAAAACCCCAGATGTGCTCAGAGCACTGGGGTGGAGCAGGGTGGGAATGGATGGGAGCCCTGCAGCTCCCTCATCTCTCAGGGATAACAATTCCCAGTTTGGGGTTTGGGAGTGGCAGGGATGCGGCGCTCAGCACTCGGGGCTTGTTTGACAAAGGCCGGACCGGGCCAGGCTCGGCCCTGGGGCGGTAAAATTCCATTTAGGACGAGATAAACCTTCCCGGGAAGGCTGGGAGCATCCTGTCCCCACCTGTGGCAGGGCAGAAATCGCTGCCCATATCCAAGCTCCAGGCCCCGATGGAATTAATTGGCTGTGGAGAGAGCAGCGCTCAGCGGGAGCTGAAGGTGACGCGAGGAAAAGTCTTTAAAGATCGAGGTTTGATCTGGAAATAAAAGGCTCGGCGAGCCCCCTCCTTCTTTTCCGAGGCATGTTTTTGTCATTCCGAGCAGCTCCGCCGGCTCGGGTTGCACATCTGCGTGCCGCGTGTGATGCTGCGGCAGTAAAAGTCCAGGTGTTCGGGCTTTTTAAAGGAGCCGTCTCCAAAAGCAGCAGCTCCGCCCTCGGCGAGGCGAGGGTTAAACGGCAGAGAAGGGCCGCTCGTGACTTCCGTGCTCTCCCATCTGCTGGGAACCCTGCAACCCATTTGGAAATGAATTTTTCAGTCGGAATTTTTCAGACAGCTTGAGCCGCGCTCGCACATGTCTCCAGCGACGGGCTGATTGCAAAGGCATTAAGTATGTATGGCCATCCTGGCCGCCGTGAGCTCTTGCCGCACTTTATTCCGTAATTATCATCACATTAGGTTGGTAAATAATGTTGACACATGCTTCCCGAACAGCTGGAGAGTGTCCGTGTGACACCCGGAAAGGCAGGACGGCTCCGCTCCCTCACCGGCCGCGCAGGGAAACTTCTCCTGCCCGCAAAAGGCCTCCGAGCGAGCTCCGATCCGCCACATTTGCAGAATGCTCTGATTAAATCTGATTTGTCCGAGGCGGGAACCGCGCCGCTATCCCGGGCCGGCCATGGCGGGGCTGAATTTGCTGAATTTCCCTGTCACACTGTCACAATTGTGACAAATTCCAGCGCTGCCGGAAGGGGTGTCCTGCTCTGCCCGAACACCGGGATCACTCCCGGCAGCGATCTGCGGCTCCAGAGCAAGGCTTTGTCCTGAAATTCGGGTGAATTCATTTCTAGAATGAAAATTTGTAGTGAGTGGAAAAGGTGAAGTGAACAATTCCTGCTACGGGGCCCTGGAGCTGCTGCTCCTTGGCTTTGTCTCAGAAATTTGGGAGAATTCATTTCTAGAATGACAATTTGCAGTGAGTGGAAAAGGGGAAGTGAACAATTCCTGCCACAGGGCTCTGGAGCTGCTGCTCCTTGGCTTTGTTTCCAAAATTTGGGTGAATTCATTTCTAGAATGACAATTTCCAGTGGGCAGAAAAGGTGAAGTGAACAATTCCTGCCACAGGGCTCTGGAGCTGCTTTGTCTCAGAAATTTGGGTGGATTCATTTCTAGAATGAATATTTGCAGTGAGTGGAAAAGGTGAAGTGAACAATTCCTGCCATGGGGCTCTGGAGCTGCTTTGTCTCAGAAATTTGGGTGAATTCATTTCTAGAATGAAAATTTGCAGTGAGTGGAAAAAGCAAAATGAACAATTCCTGCCATGGGGCCCTGGAGCTGCTTTGTCTCAGAAATTTGGGTGAATTCATTTCTAGAATGAAGGTTTGCAGCGAATGGAAAAGGTGAAGTGACCAATTCCTGCCACAGGGCCCTGGAGCTGCTGCTCCTTGGCTTTGTTTCCAAAATTTGGGTGAATTCATTTCTAGAAAAGGTGAAATGAACAATTCCTGCCACAGGGCCCTGGAGCTGCTTTGTCTCTGAAATTTGGGTGAATTCATTTCTAGAATGACAATTTGCAGTGAGTGGAAAAGGTGAAATGAGCAATTCCTGCCATGGGGCTCTGGAGCTGCTGCTCCTTGGCTTTGTCTCTGAAATTTGGGTGAATTCATTTCTAGAAAAGGTGAAATGAACAATTCCTGCCATGGGGCCCTGGAGCTGCTGCTCCTTGGCTTTGTTTCCAAAATTTGGGTGAATTCATTTCTAGAATGACAATTTGCAGTGAATGGAAAAGGTGAAGTGACCAATTCCTGCCACATTCCTTTGGAGCTGCTCCCCAAAGTGGGAATTTGCTGCCCCTTCCCACATCCCTGGGGATTGCAGCACAGGCCTCAGGAAATTCCATTGCTGAGACTTTGATTCATTCCAGGAGGAAGAAAAGGGAAAAGGAGAAGATGCTTGGAGTTGTATTTTTCTAAGTTCTATTTTTAGGCAGAAATTGCCCTTTTGGTCCAACAGCTGGCTCCTTTGGAGCAGGCACTGGATTAAAGGACAAACCTGGGTATTTAACTGACAAGG